>NW_027504965.1:0-65278 GCF_021521415.1 Bidens hawaiensis
GGTAACTAACATGTGACTTGCGTGTGGAGAGAGCGAAAATGTGTACAATTACTTCTATATCATTTTTCCTTTGGTCCCCACTGGACACATGTCAGTTAATCATGGCTTCTCATATTTTCTCGTTTTGTTTTTGTTTTTAAAATAACTCAATTGATTATTATAAGACAAATTGAATTTTATTAAACCCAATTTAATATATTGCCCAATCATAAAACTAAGAATTTGATCTTAATTAAGATAGTCTATTTCTTTTACTTATTATAAGACAAATTGGATTACTAAACCCAACTTAATATCATTGCCCAATAATAATCCTAAGAGAATGTTCTCGATGGTGGTCCGAAATTTTAAAAAATTTACTCTCGTTGGATAACTGTTAAAAATCACCAGTGAAATATTCTCAGTTGAGATTCTTATCGACCAATTACGTTAAGTTAAGATTATTAAAATCCAATTTGTGTTATTATAATTTTTTACACTAAAACAACAACCCTAACTGTCTATATATACTTAACAAACATCTTGTAAAACAAGTTAACATATTCTAAGAAACTAAGGTGTTGTTTGCTTTTTAGAGATAAAATGTTCGCATTCTGTTGACCATATCTGCAGACATCTGTAGAAGAAGAGTTTGACTAAACCTCTAAAGTTTGCAAAAGGAACACTGTTTGTTTTTTAACATCTATAAATTGTAAAAATAAACTTGTGGTAGTGTGCGAATGGTGGTAGTGGCTGGTGGTGGTGGACGGTGGAAGTGGTAGGGGACGGTGATGGTGGACGATGGTGGAAGACGGTGGTAGTAGGTAGTGGACGATGGTGGTGGCGGACAGTGGGTGGTTGTGGTGGTGGTGGACGGTGGTGGTAAACGGTTGACGATGGTTGTGGGTGATGGTGGTGTGGACGGTGGTGGATAGTGAGTGTTGGTAGGGGATGGTGTTTAACCCTCTGCAGACCTTAGAAGATCCGTAACGTCCAACTTTTGTTAAGCATTTAATAACAAAAAGTTTTGTTAATAGTTGTGTGTCGTTAAATTAATCATGTGTTACGTATTTGAGAGTTGGAAGTGGGAGTGAGCGGTGGGACCATGAAACCCCTATATATATAGACCGACCACTTCTTTTCTTTCTTTCCTTTCCTCTCAAAACACACAAACACCCACACACTCAAGAAACACACACCCACTCTCTCTCAAGACCCGAATCCATTCTGAGATTAAATTAAGGAAGAGTTTGGTGATTCAAGTGCCTTCAACTGACAAGAATCACGTTCAGATCCTCGAGTTGTCAAGATCTGAACTCGAACCCGCAAGCAAAAGGTGGGTTTTAGTTTAAAATGGTTAGTTTTATGGTTAGAATCGGCATGCAAACAAATATAATGATAGATCGGGTTATGAAATGTAAGAAAAATATAAACTTGGTAAGTTATAACCTCTCGGGTGCACTTTGTGATAAAAAGGTGGTGTTTAGACTTTGAGAGATGGGTTCAGGATCAGGTGCATGGGGTCAGAATGTGTCAAAAATTAGGAAAGAGTAAAATCAGGTCCTGAGGAAGAGCCACGAAGTAAAATGGTAAAAAAACGAAGAAAGGAAGGCATTTCGCTTCGCTCAGCCTTGAGAAGCGAAACAGGCATTTCGCTTCGCTCAGCCTTGAGAAGCGAAGCAGGCATTTCGCTTCGCTCAGCCATGCGAAGCGAAACGCTTCCATGCGAAGCGAAACAATTTCATGCGAAGCAAAACGCTTCCATGCGAAGCGAAATGCTTTCATGCGAAGCGAAATTCTTCCATGCGAAATTTTATAAAATTCAGTTTCTGATGCATTTTTGTTAAAGGACTGTTAATGAAAATAAAATTTTTCCGAGCTGACCTGTCAGCTCAACCCTTGCCAGGGGCGCTGCCCCCTTGGACCCTGCTAGGGGCTGCCGCCCCTAGACCCCGCTACCAGGGGCGCTACCCCCGGACCCCCGTTAGTTGAGAGTGTCATTGACTTAGATATAAGAGGTAGTGGTAATGGATATTTGACACTCGTAATGCGTTATACAGTTAGCCGCACACAGCAAAAGAAGGGCATTACTATTAACGGCGAGAGAAACCGACTTCAGGTGAGTTTCTAGCCCCTTTATCCGTTATGTTTTTGGGGCTGTGTGCATACTCCTTTGTGATAGTTTTTAATACACTTAACTTCGGTGGTAAGTGTATGATATGTGTATGTTATATGTATGACTAAGTATTGAATGTTATTATGGAATGTTTATACGAATGAATATGTACATATACGTATATACATGACCAGAAGATATGTAAAGTATTGAATGAAAATGAATGTATGATCGAGTGACGTGACAGGTATGGTTATTGGGACAAAGGGACCAGACCCTAATAATATCTGAGACAGAAGGGACCAGACCCTGATAATATCTGAGACAGAAGGGACCAGACCCTGATAATATCTGAGACATAAGGGACCAGACCCTAATAATATCTGTGATTGTAGAGATAGAATAGCCTATGGTAAACCATAAGGCTTTATGAAAGAAAGTATGTAAGCGCGTGTGCATGTATATAAAGTTTGTATGAAAGAAGTAAGAGTAAGTAAGGTATGAATACGTATCTTCGGATGCGTATGAGTAAGGATATGAATGTATTGTATGTTACTTGATTAACTAGAACTCACTCAGCGTAGCTGACTTTTAGTATGCACGCAGGCAAATAGGTTGAGGCAGCTGGCTTAAAGAGGGACACATGCATGGACTGAAGAGACTGACATCCATGATGAAGTGTTATGACTGTTTTAATTAAGTACTTATGAAAAGACAATTGTATGTTAAGACAAGAATGAATGTTTTGTAATGTGATGTTTGAAGTTTTTAATTATTCCGCGAAGTTTTAGTTTACTCTGATTTTAGAACTATGTTTGTGAGTAAATCCAACACCAAAGTAGGGTTACCGGGAACGGGGCCTCACAAGATCTTAAAAGCGGATGGACCAAGTTTGTATCAAGAAGAGTTCGCGCAAACGTTTTTAATGACGCGCATACATTTTTTAATGAACCGTATTAGAAAAAACAAACAGTCTGCATATGACAATGTCGACACGTGTTCTGCGTGGCGCAGACAAAAGAAAGTCTTTTTCAGACCTTTTTAGAGAAAAAACACCACCCAATAATATTCAATGTTATCAAACTAATGAAACATACCAAAAAAAACATACTCAAAACACTTTTTTAAAGATTTTTACATATATCCTTTCCTTAATCATTGTAATTACATATTTACCCAATGTTAAAATATAATTATATTGTTGTTGGCAAACATTTAAATAAATTAGGTCCTCATCCATTATTGTTATCAATAACATGTTCGAAAACGCTTTCCGTGGGTGCTAAAAATTGGTGTGACGAGTTTAACTGGTTTTTAAAACTGTGTGTAAACTCCGGCAACACAGAGACCTTTTATATTCTTGGAATTGTGAGTATTATATAATTAATTTGTGATGAAATCCGTAACGTACCAGAAAATACTAATATCGAAAACGAGTGAAACCATACACCGAATACCCCGGAAAATACTGATACCGAAAACAAGTAAAACCGTATACTGAATACTGTACCGATTGAAAATACAAAAACTGAAAACATGAAGAACAAGTACCGCCGTACCGGTACCATTGAAAATACCGTACCGGTAATCGGTACCGTATTCGGTATTTTCAATCGATATCGATACTCGTTTTCATTCATTTGGTTTCGATATTTTAAACCGGTATAGAATTTAATTTACGATGATGTTATGACAAATATGTACTATTTTGGATTACAGAATTCTTTGATGCAAGTCATAGATTAATAACTCATTCAACTTTTCGTAAGAATCACATCACCTATCGAAAGAGTTATGTTTTAGTTGCAAGTATCACTAGAATGAAAGAACAAAGAATCTATGGAATCAAGTTTACTAATGGAAGTCTCACTAGAATGAAAGAACAAAGAATCAATGGAATCAAGTTTACTAATGGAAGTCTCACTTAGTTTATTTTAAGTTCTTTTTTTATGCTTTCTAACTATTAAAATGTTTAACTTCAATTAGATTCAATAGGGTTTGATATGTTCGTCTTAACACCAACTCGGTTTTGGTTGAAATTGGGAAGATATGTAATTGATGTGGTTTAGGAAGGGGATATACGTAAATAGTTCTTTAGTTATTTCATCTGAGGAAATTGTCTTCTAATTAGTTATTTTTAATAAAATAAATAAATATTTAATATCGTGATTTAAAAAAGAGAAATATGTAAATTAACTTTAGTGGTTGGATAAATAATTAATAAAGAAAATTAAGAAAAATATATATGTAAATTCCCTTTTTAAAATGGAGCATTTACATATGTCCTCTCCCTAAGAGCATCCTTAGCCCATTCCATATATTTTTCCCTATGATTTAGTTAAAAAACACTATTTCATAAATTTATCACTCATTCTTCAAAAATCTTTCACATTCTATTCCCTATTTATATCCATAAATTCTTTTATTATTTTTTTCTCTTTTGTCTTGTTATATAGTAAATAGTGATTGGGAGATAGTTGATATATTACATGGTATGGATCAAAAGTGAGTCCTTATATTTAGGTTTTTACTTTAGTTGCCATATAATTCATCTATATAATAGGGAATGGATTAGAGAGGTGATTTTGATGGTTTTCTCAAAATTTACCCTAAATTATATGGGTTTGACAACTTTAAGGAATGGGTTGGGAATGCTCTAACTTCCTTTATTATATATTTCCCCAATGCTAAACTTTAAATTACATATATTCCCTTTCTAAACCATATATATTACATATCTCCTTATTTCATTAAAATTAGTTTACTAAATGACTATTTTACCCTTAATGAACTAATTTACATATACCCCTTTTTAATAGTAACAATTACATATATCCCAAATTTAAACCCAACCCGAGTCGGTTTTAACACAAACATATGCATATTATAACAAGATCAATTAGTGCTTGCAATCTCCATAAAAAATCGTCAGAAAAAGTAGACATACTAGACAAAAAAATTGACAGAAAAAGAACCCAATGTATGGACGCTACTGTGACCCAACGCCGGAATAATGGAAGCCGCCGATATTTGTAAATTACTGAGGGATGGAACGCTCAATGAATGGAAGCCGATGCCGTTGTTTCGGTCAGATGTTTGGTTTTTTCATTAGGGTATTTTAAACTGAAAAGGGTAATTGCATATAAGAGGGGTAATATGTAAATAAATGTTTAGCTTTTAGGATATATGTAATAATGAAAGTTAGGAAGGAGATATATGTAAAAATCCATTTTGAAAACTCAATTCGAAAATAACTTTCAGTATTTACGAAAAGCCACCTTTCAGTAAACAAGTTTCCAAGTAAAACTCTTTAAAAAGAAGCTAAAAAACAAACGTCCACAACAACGTAATATCTTCTTTTTTGGAACAGCATATTCCCTTGTTTGTGCGAAAACACGAATGGCAGGTCGAACATTCCCGGAGATGCCGACACCGTCGTCTCTGCTGTCGGCATATGCTTCAATGTCAACCTCAATCATGCTCTTCCGTACAATGTTCGACCAGTTCTTCCCTAGACAACTCCGCCGATATGTCGTCAACGCGGTCCGGTTCTACTGGAAACCGAAATCCTCCAAACTCACTCTCGTCCTCGAAGAGAAAGACGGCATGGCGCCGAATCACATGTTCGACGCTGCCGAAGCCTTCCTTTGTTCCAGAATCAACCCTGATTCCGAACGACTCAGGTAATTGATTCCTTTATGAATTGTTATATATATCAAAAAACTGTAAGATATGATATAAATAGCTATCTGATGATAATAGATACTGTTATTAATAACAGGATCACAAAATCCGCTAAGGAAACCCAAATCAATGTTAAATTTGCGGAATCCGAGTCGATAAAGGACTCGTTCCAAGGGATTCAGGTGAAGTGGACGTACGTCCGGCAGCCGCCACAGCAACGACAAGGCGGCGGCCACGGCCACGGAGACGACTTTGACTTCGGCGGTGGAAAGAGTGGCTCTGGCAGCGGCTTTTCGCCGGAGAGGAAGTATATAGAGCTGAAGTTTGATAAAAAATACAAAGACATAATAGTAAGATCCTACTTGCCATGGGTAGTTACAAGATCAGAAGAACTCCAGAACCAAAAGAAAGTGGTGAAGCTGCATAACCTGCAATCGTACGGGGGCGGTACCGGCGGATACAAGGAGTCCGTGAATCTGGACCATCCGTCAACGTTCGACACCCTGGCGATGGATCCGGACATGAAGAAGGCGATAATTGATGATTTGAATTTGTTTTTGAAAAGGAAGGAGTTTTATAAGAGAGTCGGGAAGGCGTGGAAGAGAGGGTACCTGCTGTACGGTCCGCCTGGGACCGGGAAATCGAGCTTGATAGCCGCCATGGCTAATTATTTGAAGTTTGATATCTTTGACTTACAGTTGACCCAGGTTGGAGGTGACTCTAGTTTGAAGAAACTCATGTTAAGAACAACGAATCGCTCTATACTTGTGATTGAAGATATTGATTGTAGCATACAGTTGCCGGATCGGAATGTTCCCGCCAAATTTCCGGAAGCTAAGCACGGTCGTGATCCCATGGTTAGTTTTTTATCATTTCAATCTTTTATAGCTTCAATATTTCGAGTCAAATTGAGCCTGAGCTAGAGCTTGGCTCGTTTAATTTACGAGAGCTCGGATCCTTTCCGTTCCATTCCTAATATCGTGGCTGGCCCACTTGAGAGTAGCGAGCTCGATTTAGACTTTGCTTATTAGCTAATTTATACTTGTTTAATTATTTTGTTTTATTTATTAAATAATTAATATGTATTAAACATCAGTTTTTATATATTTTTACTAAAAACTTTTTGTTTCATTGTCTAAACGAGTCGGAGTTAAATTAGGCTCAAGTTTGGCTAGTTTCGAGCTCTATTTTTAAATCTCAAGTGTGGCTCGTGTTAGTTATTAAGCTCAAACTCGGCTCGAACTCGGTTTATTTCTAATTTACTAATTTGTTTGTTTATATTTGTAAGTCTTGTATATTATTTATGAATTATATTATTGTATAACAATATATTATTATATTTAATAATATATTATTTGGTTGTTTTTATCATAATTTTATATATTATAATATTTGCTATATAAAATATACATTTAATTAATTAAATATAAATTTGATAAATAAAAGGCTTGTTAATAATGAGCTTATTGTTATGCTCGAGCTCGTATAAACTTTGTATGATTTGAGATTTTAGCTAGTCAATCTCAAGTGGCTAACGGACGGTTTGACTCATTTACACTCGTCCCCCCATTGTGTAATTTTGTTTCAAATTTGAATTTTTTTGCAGTTCTCTTTATCGGGGCTTTTGAATTTCATAGATGGGTTATGGTCTTGTTGTGGGGACGAACGAATAATAATATTCACGACAAACCATAAAGAAAGACTTGATCCGGCATTGCTCCGACCAGGGCGGATGGATGTGCATATTCACATGTCGTATTTGACCGTAGATGGGTTTCAGACACTAGCGGCGAACTACCTTAATATTCATGACCACCATTGGCGGTTTAAAGAAATTAATGAACTGATCAAATGTAAGAAGGTTACACCGGCTGAGGTGGCAGAAGAACTCATGAAATCTGATGATGTGGATGTTGTGTTGGAAGGGGTTGTGAAATTTTTAAAAAGAAAGAAGATAGAAGATGATGAAGAAGATGAACTTCATGAAACTAAGAAGGCTAAAATTATATCATGATTTAAGAATCAGGTGTTTTGTTGTTCTAGTTGCAACCTTGGATTTATTCCTTTTTTAAATGACATATATTTAACAAAATGTTTTCACTTTATGCTATATTAGTTAGGGCCGCCCTAGGGGTGAGTAACGGACCCAACAATCTCTCACACTAAACCGGACCGGTAACATGTGGGTTGGGTCGGGATTTCACGGGTACTCAGGTTTTATAAGTATGAGAATGCCATGGGCATGTGGAGAATGCCAACTAGGCCAAACAATCTTATCTTACTAATATATTAAAGTAAAATAATTCTTTATATGTCTTTATTTTAGTCTATTCATATAGGATTCCATGTAATCACATTTTCATATCAATAATTTTTATATATTCACAATTATTTTTAATCCACTAAATTAAAATCAACATTCCAATTTAATTCAATTAATTCTTCAATTAAATATATTCATTCAAATTAATGTAAGTAACTCCATGATTAAGTCTATTTATTCCAATTAATAACCACCTTGTCAAATGTATGTCTTTCTTTTTAAGTTTCTGTTTTATTTAAATCTATTTATTCAAATTAATGCAATTAACTCCATCATGATTAAATCTATTTATTCTAATTAATAACCACATTGTCAATGATTTAATTTACTCTCAAGGAAAGAAGAAGAGCCGGTGAATAGTGATCAAACCGAATGTTCTTTAAGTTTTATTTATTTATTTATTTATTTATTAAGAAATGGCATGAAATATGCTATAAAGATATAGATATCTCTGAAAATTATTTATAAAAAATATTCTAAAAGAAAAAAGAAAAAACGTTCTTTAGAACAATTAGGAACATTTAAAAAAAATTAAATAATGTTGTTTACAAAGAGATTTTCGAAAACTTAATGTGATAGAGTTTAAAGCTGGTATGTATTTGTAAACTTAGTTTTCAATTAATATTACAAAATCTTTTACTAATATGTGTGTTTTATATTTTTTCAGGTCTAATGGTTCATTTATGTTATGTTATTTCTTATTCATTGCATTGTTTATTTATAAAGTATTTTCTTTTTATGTTATAGACATAGTTTAACATCTTTTGTAACATCTGAGGGTAAAAAACTAACGCCAAATATTTGTGTTGGCTGAATACGTAGTTTATATTTTATATTGTTTGTTAATATGTTTTCCACCCGTGTGTAACAACGGGTTATTATCCTAGTTGAACACCAAAGTAGTTCTTTTTTATGTTTCTTTTAATACGCAACTAGTATGCAATCAATCCTCTCGTGTTGCCTAGGGAACTCGACAATTGCCCTAAAAAGTTTAAACACAGATACAAGCAAATAACAATGCCTATCACTTCGACACAACAGAAAAAAGTTAATCTAAATATAAAAAGAACTTGGTCAGTATCGGTTTGGCTTATTACGATATCAATCTGGTGCTAGCTTACGATATAAAAATAGATACCCTATTGCGAATACGACTTCGTTTTTAACGAAACTTATATACTTTATTGCATATACACATCCTTTTTAACCGCATGACATTGATAAAAACAAACACGTCGTAACGACATACAAAAAGAATTTAAAAATTCCATATGAAGAAAAAGAAATAAGCCTGCAAAGTTAATCTTTATTTTTGAGAATGAGGTGTAATTTCAGATTTGATTAAAATCTTTATTTTTAGAGCAAATTTATTATCTATACTCTAGTCATCTTGACCAGTTTGCTCAAAGATATTTGTAGAACTAACATAATATGCCAATTGCATTCGTTATTCACCTACGAAATGCCCCACATATGCAACAAACTTATATTCATTCGTCCGTATAGTTAAAATCTATTTAATAACCATGGAAACACTTATTTAAAGATTTACCACAATAAAAGATGTATACATCACTAACTCATGAAGTGCATTTGTAGTTGGTAAAGTATGCATGTTATTTTAAAAGCTTATATAGTAGTATAATAAATATTATTAGAGGAAAGTGAATATAATCTTAGATGTAAACCATCAAAATAATGTAGTTTTGATGGAATATTTTAAAAGAGTAGAGTGTTAAAATCGTCCCTTAGGTTTGATCAATAATGCGACTTTCGTCTAAAAAAGTTTTTTTTTGCATCTAGACCATCGAGGTTTCTCATTTCTTGTCACTAATGTTCAAATTATTAACTCCGTTAAAAATCATCGTCAACTCAGGGGTATATTTGTCTTTTTATCTTCTTTATTATCTTTTATTATTCAAAATAATAATAATAATAATAATAATAATAATAATTTACTAATAATAAGAGCATTCTCATCCAACCCATTATATTATGTGAGGGGTGTTTTTATAATTTAAAGAGTGATTCAGGATGTTGTGAGTGAATATTTTTTATATTTTAAAAAAAGTAATGATTTTTCTGTAAATATGAAAAGTTACTGTTCATCTTCTATAATTTTTTAATATATTTTGAAAGTGGTTGTGAGTGAAGGAAAGAGAAAATGTATAAAAGGTATTATTTAATTGAAATAGAGAGAGAAAATAAAGTAAGTTTTAATGTAATTTTTGATTTGGAGATAGGGAGTGGGATAAGAATAATCTTCATCACATCCGCACCACCATCAGTCTCCTCCCCCTGCCTCTACACATCCATTTCCACCATACCACACTCCTTCAATCTACCTTAATTGATCGAAACTATTTGGGAGTTGACTGAAGCAGGTTATGCAGACAATCCTTTGATTCAATTGCTCCATATGCTTGTTTCCTCCGCCATTTCAGAAACCGATTTAGTGGTTGCAGGTTGAAGTGATGGTGGTGCTGAGGAGTGGCGGTGGCGTTACGATGCTAATTTGAGGCCGGAGTAGCAGGTGTGCGCCAGCGGCGATGGTGAATTGAAGGAGGCCGATTTTTTCAGCTCTGATTTTCCGTCGACACCGACAACTATTAAAGATCTCTGATTTTCTGGTGTAGTACTCTTGACAATTTGGTCGATTGGTTCGAAACGACGTGTTATTCACCGGATATTGAGGTGTTTTAGATACTGGCGGTTCAGATGGTGGCGTGACGGTGGTTCAAATGGTCGCAGTGGCCTGATTTTTTTGGGTGTTGGAGGGTGGCCGGAGTGGTTGGTGTGGTAGATGATGAATCGATGAAGATGATGAACAAGGGTGTGGTGGATGTCTAGTGGTTAAAAAATAATAGAAGAGTTAAATAAAATGAAAAGACCGTTTTACCCCTGACTTGTCGTTAAAAATCTAACGAAATTAGTGATTTAGATGTAATTAGCAAAAAATGAGAAACCTCGATGATTCAGTTGCACAAATAAACTTTTTGGATGAAAATCGAATAATTGGTCAAACCTTAAAGACGATTTTGGTACTTTACTCTTTCTACAATAAAGAGAGTTTATGTTTTCTTACAAAAATTTGTCAAATTTTGAATAAACCATAAATTTATAAATTCAACATTTTGCATATTTAAAATATGACCCTAGAATAAATAAATGTATTAGCAAGAAGACCTTAGAATCTTAAATATATTAGTAAGAAGTGAGTGGCTAGGAAATCACTTTCACTATCTTCGTTCAAATTGAAAAACAATGGAAGAAATAAAAACCAAATCGTCTTACGGCTAGTTTTAGAATGAAACAGTACGTAGAAACCAATTCAATTGAAAACTAAGAATAGTTTTGTGATTTAGGAATTCAATTTCTACGGCTGTACTACACTCACTACTCTAATCTTGTTTTCATTCCCTATGATAAATTAAGAATTAGGGTTTTACTCTATATTCGCTTTATTAATAGAGAGGAAGGAGAATTAAGAAAAAAAAAGTCAGCTTTTTAAAATTATTTCATCAAGGTTTAGCATGTAAGGTTAAATGTTTAAAAACCCCATATTCAATTTCTCTTATTATTATCTACTTAATTAAAGATATAGATCCACTTAACCAAGTTAAAATACAAATTATGACAACTTTAACTAATTTACTTGATCCAATAAAAGAATATGTATATAATCAAAACAGATAACAACTTTCGATAAAGGATAACTATTAGGATCAGATGAAAAAAAACTTGCGACAAGCTGTAACTTATATCACAGCCGAGTGAAATCTGTTTACATTGCCTAAAAACACAAAATGACCAGCCTGCAATGACAATAGTCAAACCTAAGTCAATATGCTTGCTTACCACATGACCATATGTCAAAACCCACATTTTAAAGATGTACGTCTAGGACTCCGATGGCTTCAGAGGAAACAATCATGTTTTTTCGTGCATCTACCGCCCGTTGATAACAAACCCAATCCTGAATGCCATAAATAAAGGTTGTTAATGCTTTCCACATAGAATCTCTACAAATATTATTTATTTACTTGTATGAATATACAAAATAGATATTATTCTTGAAAGAACTATAATTATGTAATCAAACCTTTGTAGTCGAGAAATTTTGGCAAATGCACCAAATGAAAAGATGCAATTCAAGCAAAGTTCTACACTTAGTCTTTGCAACCAAATTGTGATATGTGTAATCTTCACAAAAATCATTAAAAATCATAAAAATCTAAGGTTGGTAATTAAATCTCGATATGGTAATTTGTATAGGTCAATTTATGTTTGTTAGTTTACGTTTGCTTTAAGTTGGTTCGTTAATATATTCATTTAAAACTTTTTGGCCCGTTGCAACTTAGTCTAAATTTAATAACTTTTTAGGCCAAACACATTCTTCTTCACATTACTTTTAAATGGTTTTAGCAAAACTATGTTCATTCATCTATGTTTATGGAACCATTCATTTAAAATGTTAAAGAACGATTATAAACGAACACGAATATTTTTATTTTCTTAACGAACGATCACTAACATAAAATAACCAAAACTGGTCAAAAAGTCAAATCATGAGAGCAACAAAAACACAATTGCCGGTGCTGGTTGAACCATATTATAAATTTCATTTATATGTGCCATAAGTCTTTTGACCAGATAAATTATATTTTTTTTAAACTAACTGGTAGTTAGTAATAGTTGCAAATGGTAGAAGTGTTGGGTTTCAGTGGTGATCAGTCAACAGTTTAACATTTAAACCCGGTTTTAATTATAGTGTCATAATTATTATGTTATCATGAACGCAGTGAAATAATAAACGAGTAATAATCACTTTATGGAACCTTACAGGATCTGGTTACAAACAATAGGAGTACGATACGAAACCAACCCAAATAAATATAAATCTAAATGACAATATTTAATTTTACCTCGGTTAACAATTAACTGGTTCAGACACCGAGGGCTAACGTACTTCGATAGGTGACCAAACGAGACTCGACAGTGGCGGTGCAAGAAAGCAGTGACATCGGCGATAGTTAGTGGCGGAGGCGGCGAGAGAGAGAGATAGATATGATATATATATATATATATAGAGAGAGAGAGAGAGATATTGGTGGCTAGGGTTTTGTCAATCTCTTGTCTCTAAACAATGGTTAGGTTAACTAATAAATAAGTTAAACCTAACAGGGCCACCAAGCCCATATCAAACTCAAAACCCAGTCCATCTATTTTCATCTCGTTAATAATCTGTAAATCCCGGTTAACCAGTTTAAGTGAGTTTTATGCTTGTTACCTAAGGTGTAACTCTCACGGGTCATATCTCGTTCAGCCGCGTTGACTTAACCGAACCGGTCCATAAAATCCAACAGTCTCCCACTTGGACGGTTTCTGGTTAAGTTCCTCAACGCTGACAGGCAGCGGTGCTCTAGCTACACATGGCTGACCCCAACAAGTTATGACATTTTAAAGTTATTAACCAAAACATCTTGGAACACACTATTGCAAGATAATGAGCTTATGGTAATCATTGTCATCTATCATTTATGTATAAGACATCAATTGAACTATGAGACATGGATCAGATTCAATCTCATATGGCTTTCAATCATTATTGTTCTCAATCTAGAATCAAAATGGTCCAATCAAACACACAGTAAGTTTGGGTGAGGCCTCACACTTCACCAGTTTGAATTAACGAGGGCGCCATGATTTCTAGCTGTTACATATCATGTAAGAGTACAGAATCTAATCTTGATTACATAAAACTCCCACTAAACTTCCGAATATTCACAACTAATGCCTTTATAGCCGGCTGTCAGGACCACATCTAGTGCAAAACCTATGTAGGTTGACAAGAACAAACCAGATCTAATAACTCTAGGCTACTTGAATATCCCGGCGGAATCAGTATATTCAAAGGTTGGGAATAAATGTTTGAACGATAATAGATAATCAGTAAAGAATATACAAGACAAAGACAAAGATTCACTATATTAAATGATCGTTTAAGGAACAGGGATTTAATGCATGGAATGTCTAGGGTTTCGTGACGGCGGCGGTACGAGGTTACACAAAGAGAATATTCGCTCAGGTGATTGTGCTCTCGTATTCAGCAAAAGGTCCGTCCTTATAATGTAAACCTAGGACTCTATTTATAGGCCCAGACATTTCTTCTTCTAGAAACCCTAATGATTACATAATGAATGACATAAATAAATACAAGTGTAAACAAGTCTTCGAGTATGATATATCCTTGTCGAGCAGACTTAATGCACAGCATGCTCGATACAAGTCTTCGAGCATACTTTACATAGAATATTTTCAGATAGAAAATATTCTCCTCCAGCAGACTTCAATCTTCATGACAAATCCTTGCTTTGCTCGAATAAGTCCTACGAGCAAGCATGTTCTTCTATATCTCTTCAATCCTGCCTTGTGACTTATTGAGAACAATCTTCAGCATACTCGGGTGTGAAGCTTGCTCGGGACTGAACCATGCTTGAAGTCTATACTTAGAACATTTGAGATCTTTCTTTATTGTATCCATGCTCAACCCACCAATGTGCTCGGAACACTTGGTTTAAGCTGGATAGATCAAGTTGTTTGCTCGATTGGCACTCCATACTCGATGAAGAACATCCTTGCTAGATGAAGTGTAGCTTGCTCGAAGCCTTCAACACTTAGAAGAAATTCCAGAAGATAGTCTTATAAGCATAAGACATCATGCTCGAGGTAGTAAGACCATGCTCGAATGTCCAAGCTTGCTCGAAGTCCATACTTAGCCATTTCTTTGAGGAGGTTGAGAAGATTCCAATCTTCCTTGTAAAATTCCGACTCAAAAATCTCCCCTAGATTGGAACAACCTCAGATGCACTAAAACATACCTGCATATAGTTACAAATGTATCAATTTCTAAAGATAGTCAATTTAAGAAATGGTCATTACATTGCATAATCAGAATTTTGCCTCTTGGGCATTACACATCGAGAGATAGGGTAGCAACCCCCCCCCATCCCGAAGTGACGAAGATGAAAAGTGCTTTTGCTAACTCTTTCTCGTCTTCAAAAAAGTATCCGTGAAGATGCGGAGTACCAACGGCTAGACGGTAAGACCCCGTGCACCTTTACTATAGCTTAGTCTAAACGCTCTTTCCAGCCTTTGGTTTGGCTAGGTACTACTAACTATCAGAAAGTTCGAAAAGAGGCATTCTTTTAAGAAAGAGATCCGAAATATTCATAGGTCATATCAAAGATTTTCTTGCAGCGAGGCAAGCTAGCGACTCTCCTAGTAGCGAAGGAAAGGGACATTCGGGAAGCGACTAGTCGCTTCAGGCGAAGCTTCTAGAAGGCCGATCTCTACATAGAGAGATCCATATACCAGTCATGAGCGAGAGCGAAACCTAGAGAGGCGCAGGGCAGGATCCAAGAGCTTAGAAAGGGTCAGGAAAGGAGCAGAGAAGGGGTTGGATTTCACCTATGATCAGATCAGTGGGCAACCATAGTTTACTTTTTTCGTAGTGTTGTTAACGTTGTTGAAAGCTCATTACTTATTACATATCAAATCAAATTACAAAAATAAAAAACGAAATACACAAAAGATAAACAAGGAACAATCAAATCATCCTTAGAGCTCCCATCCTTGCTATCCATTCACTGTCTCCTTTCAGCTTCGATCATCTTTTCATATATGACAGCTGCGAATGTTTGTTGAAACATTTCTAACTCCACACCATCCTCAGAAGCTAAAGGTACACTTATATCAATAATGTCTTGAAGATCTTGGACGTATATAAACTCCAACTCCTCATCATGTTCAACGATAGCTATGGTTCTTCCTTCAGAGTTTCTCAGTGATACTGAATCACTTTGCCTGTTGTATCTGAGATGAGCAATTTGTCCATCTTGTTGCACTTAAGATTTAGGCACTTCCATTTCTCTTCTCATGACCAGGCTTTCCCTTAATGTTCTCCTGATTGAGCTTGAGCCGCTGACTTTCTGTGGTTTCTTTCTCTTTGATTCCTAAAGAGAGAGTTCTGATAGTTTTACATCACTGATTCTTCTCTTTCTCCTCTCTCTTTCGGTTGCTGTATATGATTCTTTTTGTTTTTGATCAAGCAGGGGGAATCCTTTATCAGCTTGTTCTTTCAAATATTTGGAGAGATCATTTCGTTGTTGGCCAACCTTTCTGTTTCTGTATTGATTATCATGTAGTTCTAGCTGACCCATCTTCTCCAATTGTTCTCTTGTAAAGTTCCTGAAATCACTTCTGAATATAATGTGTGTTTCTTGTCCATCTTCAGTTATGACCCTCAGGGTTCTTGATCTTATGTCAAAGTACAAATGTGTGGGCAGATTTAGATTTCTCGGTTGAGTTTCTTGCCTTACAACTTCAGATCTAACAACAAGTCTACTAGACCTTGTTGTAGAGGGTTTCTTTCCATGTTTCTTTTCAGATTCATCAAATATTCTCTTAATATCTTCTCCCTCTTTTAGGATCAAATCTCCAATCCTGGCACCTCTCCCGCACAGTACACTGGTCATGTCTGCTTTTGTTGTTCAATGATTGTCTTGCTTGGCTGATCAGTTACCCCTTCAGTCATCATTCTTTCTCTTCTTTCCTTCTCTTCCAGAATCTTTTTCTCTTCTTCTAAGTACATCCTCTGCTGTCTATGATATATCTCTAATAGTTCTTCATGAGGCAGATTGTCAAATTCAGACTCCTTCATTCCCTTTCCAACAAAATGTCTTTCAAAGTTTGCACCCTTTGTGGGTCATTGAACTATTCAGTAGCTTCATCCTTTCTTTTCTCTGCCTCTAGCTTCTCCTTCTCCTGCTTTTCTCTCTTTTCTCTCTCTTTCAGCTTGCGTTTCAATTTTCTCCCGCTTGTGTGATTCTTTTACCATTTTAACTTTTCTGAGCAATTCTTCTTTGGATAAGTTTTTAATGGAATCATAATTATATCCATGTACTTCCAAGAATTTTATTTCTTTGTGCTTCCTCTTCAGCTCTTCATAATCTTTCTTGCCTTGTTCTTCTTTCCTCCTCACTTCTTTCACGTATTGAGCAGTGTCATCAACCAATGCTTGTCTATATATTCTGCCAAATTCACTGAATGGTTGACGGTTTAGATAGGAAGGCACATGACCAGCTCGCAGTAGGAAGGCTCTTTGTGTTTCTCTCATTCTCCATTCCTCTGCAGCCTTTGATCTCCCTTCTCTAGTCATATGATTAATATGTCTCTGTTCGTACCCCAGACTTAGGAGATATGCATTATCTTCCTTTTCTTTCTTTTCATTCTTTTCTTTCCTTTCTTTAGTCTCCTTTGCCTTCAATTCTGCTAATTGTTCAATTTCGTTTTCAGTCATATTTTTCAACTTTTCAAACTCATACCCATATTGTAAAAGAAAGATGATCTTTGGATCAGTTTTCAATCTGTCCTCATCTTCTTCAACTTCTATATTTTCATCCAGATCATGTAAAGCTTCTATCATAGGTTCTTCAATTTCTACAACCTTTGGCTTCTCCCTTCTTATATACACCTTCTTGGTTGTTTTCTGCCTTTTGGCACTAGGAGTCTCTGTCTTTGAAGTTTTTTTTTCTCTTTTCAGACTCTTTGGCCGCAGGCTCTTCTACTTCAACAGGTTCTGTCACCACTGGATCAACCAAGTTCTCTGTCTGAGGTTCATCAAAAATTTCTTCCACCCTTAGTTCTGAGACATTTTCTGTTTGTGGCTCACTACTTTTCTTTTGTATTTCTCTTTGAAGTTCTTGTGTTTTCTTTGTAGCAGCAACCACATCAGGTGCATGTCTCTCAGGATTTTGTAGAATGTTGTTACAGATTCTCATTACTACCAACTTTGTAAGTAGCCCGAAACTAAGTCCTTCAGTCTTCTCATGTTGCTCTTGTATTGCCGGACTTGATTCAGTTTGGGCTTGTTCAGTTTAATTTTTCTTGAGTTCCTCCATCGCTGCCCCTATGCTTTCATCAGCCATCTTTTTCATTCTGTCATCTTCCTCTTCTTTCTTTTTCAAATTAATCATTGTTTCCAGCACTTCTTGAGGTATTTCTTCTTCAGCTTCTTCAACTGCCATCTTAGTAGTTATAATTTCCTTGACAGTCTTGACTGATTCTGCTTCAGCTACATCTGGGTCAATAACTTCATCTCTCTTTAATATTTCATCACCAGATGTTATTTTTGGAGCAACTTTGGGGTGTAAGTCTTCATCAGAGTGAGCAACCCCCTTTCCCTTCATTTTTCTCTTTTCCATTTGTTCAGGGGTCTCCTATTCTATTTAAATCTCCCCCTCTTCAAATGCTTATCTCCTGTTTACATTTTCATCCACTTCTTTCTCATCATACTCTTCATTGATCAAATTTAACGCATTAGATGTTTTCATTTCATCATTCTCACTGCTTAATTCATCATAAGTCTTGCCAGTTATATCAAGAGTGTCTGCTTCTTTATAATTCTCCCCCTGTTTTGGTGCATCTGAGATCTTCTTAACCTCAGACTGCTCCAAGGTTTGGATTTTCTTCAAAGCTTGTAGCAGAGCCTCTTCCAAAGCCTTGTTCTTGGCTTCTAAGAATGCGTTTCTTTGCTTTAGCATTATGTTCTCAAACTCCAAATTAGCATTCTCTGCAAGTAGATCTTCATTAACATAAGTTGGAGAGGATGAGGGTGTTTCTTGGGCAGGTTTGATTTCAAGGTCAGATTCAGGTTGGGTTGAGGAAGTTTCAGGTGATGGAGGTTTATATGTTTCAGTTTGTCTTTGAATGTCTTGTACAATTAGTGTGGATGTAGCTTGAACTGGTTCTTTTATAGGTGATGTTGGAGGTGTAGGAATTGATGTATCCTGTTGTGGTTCAGGGCTGGATACAAAGGGTTCAGTGTTGGCTGGGGATGATTGAACTGAATCTTGAGCTGGTTCTAAGCCAGGTAGGATATGTCATTTTGGTCTTCAATTGGATCAGGAGATTTAGGTGGTGTGATCTTGTGATTATTTTCAGTTACATTTGAGATCACAATAGAAATAAAAACATCATCATCTATCTGCTCATTTGCTGCTCCACTAGTTCCCACAACTGGTTCTTCATTTGTTTCTTCAACATGAACCTCAACATTTTCAACATGCACTTCTGGTTCCAGATTTACAAATATCACCATTTCATGTCCAAAGGGTTCAACAACTTCTTCTGCATTACTCACTTCCACATCAATCTCTGCTTCATGACCAATTTGTGCAAAAACTGGTCCAATTACCTCCTATTCTGCCTGTGGCACAACAACCACAATATCATCTCCTGCACCATCATCACCATCATCATCATTGTCATCATCATTCTCCTCTGATTCTTCATCACTTTCACTTGACTCATCATCACTTTGCTCTGGTGAAGGAGGTACTTCCATAATCTCAATATCTGCATTCAATAACCAAGGGAGAATATCCCATTCCACATTCTCATTAAACATACTCCTTGCTCCTTTTATTCTTTTGTAGATATTTGGATCCTGCAAAGGTAGATGTTCTCCAGCTAGGTTTAGACCTTGCAGTGCTCTGTTAATCAATATCTGTATGAACTGTGGATACATCAAGAACTTCTCATGATCCAAACCATTAAAAATGAATCTTGAAAAGTTGAATGGCTGGTTGAATAATATTGCAACTGTCATTGTGGCCGGTTCTCTACTCAATAGAGTCCAGGTTCCCCTCCTCGGTGATTAAGACTGAATAACATGGTGGATCAGAAATCTGTACATCAATGGGAAAATTCCTTTTTGAAATTGACATTCGTGTATTCCACCCTTATATCCCAGCATCTCTTGAAAGATCCTTAATAAACTTTGAGAGGAATATAAGAGTTGCACTTGATGATTGTCATTTAGTTGTAGTGCTTCTCTAATGGATGCCTCCGTAACTTCAATGTCTTGTCCAAGGACGGATGCTTCAATCCTCCTTCCATTCACATCATCCATGTACTCAGCTGAACCCCAGAAATCAGTGATGTGATTTCTATATATGATTGGCTTCTTTGTTAGCGCTACTCGAATATTGGAGTTATTTAGGAAGTTGATTATAAATTCCAACTCTCTGTTTTCATCATCCACCACCAAACGGGCGCACATGTTGTGCTTAGGTTTGAACTTCATCGCCATTAGTTCTTCAAAATGAAAGAAATTGTCAGTATCCGTAATAGCAGAGTAATAGCAGTTAGTAGTTAAAGAAGAAAGTCATCTTCAGTATCATGCTCCGTAACAATTTGCGAACCTGCACAATTTAAGTAAAACAGTTAGTAACGAGTCAATAGAAACCCTAATTCCGAAACTCGGAGATACGATAATCGATATCTTACCAAGTTGGAAACAGAGTTAATGGCTATAATCGAACAAGTATTCAATCAAAATCGAGTGTATTGGTAGAGCAGGGGAGGCACGAGCAAAGGGTTTTTGGTTATGAGAGGGAAAAAGTGTTAGGAAAATTTTCTAAGTCCCCTTTTTATACCTAACGCTTGGGTAATACAACCCAGATTTGTCGTTTAGTACACGCCAGATGTCATTTAATTTGAAATAAATGAAAAACCTTTGCTTGAGCATACAACCAAAAACAGTTGTCTCCCTTTGTGCTCGAATACCCTTTTCAAAGCATGCTGGACTTATATTTACTAGAAAATGGTAAAGTATATAATAGTCATTAAAAGGTTTGCTCGAAACCAAGTATACTCGAGAGAAAGACTTAGATTAAATTTCAGTCTTTGAAACATTTTGAAACTGTGCTCGAGACTTTGCCTTAACAAGAATTTCAATTTTAGTCAACACATAAAGAAACACACATGCTTGATTATAAATCCATACTCGACAGCATCACAAACACTTAACACAATCAATTCAAGTAAGATAATCAGTATGCTTGAGAACACTTAGACAAATTTTCAAACACAACAAACTTCTCATGTGCTTGACATACTTAGAAAAATAATCAGTCAGCCAAACGTACTCGAAGCACATTCAAATCATCAACTCTACTCGAACATACTTAGTAAAATCTATCATATCATAACATTGTGCCCGAAAATCAAATTCATGTTCAAATGCAAGAATCTATGCTCGAAAGACTTAGAAAAGTTCTCAACACATATCTTTATGCTCGGAGAGTAACAAGAATCAATCCTAAGCATAGATTCATGCTCTAAGCACTTTGAGAGCAATTCTACCTCTAGAATGTCACACCCCAAAAACCATAATATAACAGCGGAAGACTTAATCAAGTAATTTGGGCGGTGACAGATGCCGTTTAGCCATCAGTATTTAAGCACAACATATTCACATACAAGTTGGACTTTTATTCATTATAAAATGTCATAAAGTACACGTGTCAGAGTACCCGTTTCGTTTAAAATAGAAGTCCAACATTCAAGTATTACACACTTGTTTTTCCCACATCATCTCCACGAAGCCTCCGGTTTTCATTTACCTAAAAACACGTTTAGAATAATTTTTTCAACACAGAGGTTGGTGAGTTCTCAATTTAAAAAGCCATGATGTAACAGCTTTCGGCTTTTACATCAATTATTTCTTCATTTTAATCAATGGGAATACCATCATTAACTTTTGTATTTCACTTCACATTTATTTCATTGAAACAAAAGTTTTCTTTGTTTAATTATTCCCATAAACACCACTTCGTCCATACGGACCGACGTCATTTCATTACCTTGCCTTTACTAGACCAAGGTCTACTTTCGTTTTATACACGAAAGTTATTCAAATTTTCACACCGGTCCTCGCTTTACCACGAGAGACCATTTGGCCCCCCTTTCACATTAGAAACGAAAGTGCATAAAATTTAACACACCGGTCCTCGCTTTACCACGAGAGACCACATGGCCCCCCTTTCGCTATAGAAGCGAAAGTGCACAAAATTCAACATTTTATTTAACAAGTGTGATAGTTATAAACTATATAGGAATATAACAAATGTATGACTTCCTTAAATCTATAATCAAAGCGTACAACAATCGAAATATTTATCATTTACCCCACCGGCGCGACTGGTGATGATAGGGCGTCACCCTGATAGATCTATCAATATTTCTATGCCTGTTTAACAGTTAATGATTATAAGGCTGTGTAAAATGTTCTTGATTTATGTCCCCGACAGCCCGACCATATGGGTAAAATTTAAAGTCATTCAGATACCACAGTTGTTAGAATAAAACGCGTTTTGACCCAAACGTGCTTTCCCCCAAAACTTTTATAAAATTATTTAAACATGTCAAATCAGTGGGGATTTATGAGAAACTCACCTTTGTCTCAGCACAATTAACACACACGAGATGATACACTACTAGTTGATGCAAGATCTTAATAACAGTCATCCAATGATAACTGGATTTCCTATGTTTAATACAAATATATTAACAAATAACACATACACAGGTAAGAACATATCCTAACTTAACTCGTTTATCCTCACGTGCCTTATTTATCATAATTGTAGTGATTAAATAACGAAGTTCTATCGTTTTAGAAAATCGTAACCAAATCAGATGTTATTTAATAAAAAGTATATATATATTTATTGTAAAATTATAATAACCTATATTTAATTGGTTATCTGAATAATTTATTCTGTCCAAATATCCTATATATATATGTGTGTGTGTGTGTGTGTATCATTAATTTACACGAAATTGTCCAAGTCTCGATTGTATCGTTTTTAACACTCGATATTAACTCGCGGTTTTCTAATTAATTAATAACAACCTTTTCATTGTCCAAGTTATTTCCGGTAACGATATTTATACTAATCTCTCGTTATATAACATTTTCATCACTTAAAGATATAAAATATATAACTCCTCGAGTACTGTTCGAGTCTAGAAATCTGCTCAAAACCCGCATGCAATGCGATCTAGACATACCAACGTGTTTGATTTTGTGTCACGAACGTTTCTCCAGTCTCGGATCGTCCATACAACACCTCAAAACCTACATGCAACCCGTTTTAATAAACTATTTTCGTTATGAAATGTGACCACCTTGGATGGAATCAAAGATCTATGTGTTAGGAAGGTTCATCGAAAATTTCAGCTTGACCTGACGGTCGGATCTCCGGGAATCTGCATTTCTTTAAAGCTGCGTTTTTGAAATCCCCCCAGCAAACTGAGTTCGAAAATGAGCCTAGAAACTCGACTTAAACTTCTCCGATCCTCATCTCCACCGTTCAAATTGATTATCTATGGGTTATGAACCCTCTGTAAACAAATCAAGATGATCAGATCGTTAGATCTTTGGTTATGGAGTGATCTTTACAGACATGCAAAACTTATACAATCTGTCTAGATTTTAAAATGCGTTTTTAACAAACTTAAGCTCAAAATTAGGATGATCGGAGATTACCATCGCGTTCGAGATGTCGAAAAATGGTTCCGGGTAGATGACGGGCTTCGGCCGCCACCGGACCACCACCGGACCGCCGCTGGCCTCCGGCCACCTTGCCGGAATTCTCTAACCTCTCTCTACCGTCTCTCTCTCTCTCTCTCTCTCTCTAATAATGCAGATTTGTGATGTAAAATGAATGAAAAAGTGGGGGAAGCCCTCTTATATAGGTGCGGTTTTAAACAAGTTTCACGATCGCGTTTCGGTCTCTCGCTTCCACGATCCCGCTACTTCAATTGGCGTTGTATTTTCCAAATAAATTTAGTCAAAATAATTATTCCATTCCCAACTTTAATTTGTCTCGTTAACTTATTATTTCCACTAATAATTTATTATCGATTGTTTTCTAGTGTCGGTGTCGGTTCCGTGTTACTCCAAAACTTAATAAAAATAGTTTAGCTGTTTTTCTCAAAAACAACCCATCCAAACTTATGGTGTCTATTCTATTTATTTTATCCACATAATAAACCTCAAAATATGACGACGGTATTAACTTTTTCAAAATACTAATTTGCATTTTCCCGCTTCGTTATAACTCAGAATTGAGTCACGTTTTCGCCTCCGTTCTCGGTTTTCAATACTCTACACTATCCAATTGGGTCCACCCATGGATATTTCCTCGAATGTCGGGTTGAATATTCGCACGTTTAACCCAAAGCATTCGTTTATTCTAACTTATCACCAAAATTTCCTTATTCGGCCTGACTTCTCACGTGCTTTCCTTTATATATATTATCTTCATTCTTAGAATAAAATAATATCTTAACTTAAGGTCTTAATTTCTCACTTAACCCGGTCTAACCATGTCTTAATCTCGATTATGGAATATAATAATACTTCTATTTTACTGGTGTCACATTCTTCCCATCTTATTTGAATCTCGTCCTTGAGATTCGACTGAGTGTAGGCGGGTAACATCCTAATTTTTTGCTATACTTTCTAGCTTGCCAATAGCTTACCTTCAAATAAATTTTCAGATTCTTTATCGTCACCAGGTGCATGTTTCTGATCGGAATAAAATCTTTAGTCGATATTAACAACATCTTTCCTTGATCACCAGGTAATCTTCCTTGAGACGATAGCGTTAGCTACTTATCATGGTATAATTTTTTCCATCAAGATCCTTAATTAACTCTAGATCATAAGTCAAGTAGTTATCTTTATGAGTGCCACTGTGCTACGCCAACGCATACATTACTTCATTATCTAAGCACACACCCAAACTTTGATAAGTCAATCAAAGTAAACTACTAGACCTTGCCTATAGTTTAAACACTGGTTCTCTGAGGTTAATCTTGTTTTGACATGAGGAGAAATTTATCTCGTCGATGCCTGCATTCATATCTGCCATCCTTCTAAGCTAGCCTTTCGTAAAACGATACTAGTCGGTCTTTAGATGGACTACTAAAATTCTGTTCATTTCGCTTCTTTAAAAGAGATTTATGCAAACGCTTTCTCTTTTATTGCTTCTTTCTATGACGAGTCATATAGGATATTGTCCTACAATTATTTCTTAGAGTCTGAGGGATCTTTTACACTTTAAGCACAAACATTCATTCGGTATGACATAAATGCTAAATTTCATCATATAGGAGGACCTAAGCATTTAATATTTCTTTACCATGAAAGGTGGGTTATGGCATAGGCTTGAATCAAATAGAATGACAACAATGAATTCACAACGGGATCACTAAATTGGTAGACGAAGCTACAACAATATTTAAAGATCTTAGAATTTGTGGTTGCAAACGCTGCACAGTATTCGAAGAGCCATGGAATTGAAAAATATACAAAGGATTGCACCTTACTACTTTCTTTGATCGATAAGGAGATATCAATTCACTACTGTTTTTCAATAATGCAATCGGAATCGATTAGGGAACGTATGTCCTACACACAATTCGACATCACTATATACAATTTGGCGCAAATATATATAGTTTGGCGTGACTGTGTTTAAGAACATGGTTCATACATATACTCTACTAGCGAATGGTATATGTGATCTTCTGATTACAAGGAGTTGCGTGTGAACTACCATCACACTTGGTTATAGCATAAGTACTGGGGTGTAACTTAATAAGACTTCACAAATCAAGCATCCAATTAAGATTTAATCTTTAGTGTTAAAAGTATTATATAATACCTTTTAACATATGATTGGGTGTGCGTATACAAATATAATAATTTCATCTAAGCACACCAAGCACACTTTTTCATTAAAATGCTTAAACTTTCACAATGAATATATGCTAATACAAAATAATCCGATGTTTGATTCTTCGATTACGTAACTTCCTAATAAGTAGAAGTCACAATATACTCTGAGCATTGTATTGATAACACATTCGTGCCAGATTACTTAACGTTTCTCTTGCTAAGGAATAGTTCGACCTAACATAGAACGTTAGTAAATCACACTTATTTTGTGATCGAGCCTAACTCTTACGAGACTAAACTTATTTTTAATTGCAAGGAAGCACAGACAAAATAAGACGTTGAAGGGCAACAATATGACGTTATATGAGGGAATGACAAAATTGGTGTAAATATGCAATGCAACTGGAATAAGGGTTTCAATGGGGCCTAATAGTAACAAAGGTGGGGTCCATGTACATTAGACTAGCCTTTTCATTAAAGGATACGAAGTTGACGAGGGGTTACATTCTTTAAGCAATACATAGTTAGTGTATCATATAGATATAACTGAGCATTAGTTTGAGTACGCATGATGCATGTCACGTAACTAATGATCGAATTTGAAGTTAGGATAGATTTGAGATAACTATTTAAGATCACAATATTCAATCCTACAGAGAAAATTGAGTGCTGCGAGCACCAAGGAGGTTCGGTTCGAATTAATGAAGAGAAGTGTTAATTCTAATCCTATGTTACAAAATCTTGCTACCAAGTAACGATATTAGTACTAACTGCGTGTTAGTTTTCATTACTAAAGGAAGAAAATAACGAAATCATAGGTGATTAATTCCAGACGAAAGATCATATATTTATTGCTCTGGGCAATTTTTAGATCTACTGAAATTTCAGCTTGCGGGTAAAGTCTATAAGTACGGGGGTGAGCAAGAGTTTGAGATATAAATTACTACCAATATTAGTCAAATGACCACGTGTCATTCTAAAATCAGGTAGTAGGAAACGTAATATAATAATGATCTTACAAGATTATTATTGTAAGCTTTTTAAAATAGGCATTATTCAAGTAACTAGGTTCTGTAAACCTAATAACTTTTTATTTAGCCTTAATGGTATCAATGCATCGAAACTCCTTTTTAACGAAAGTTGAGTATGGATGCATCTTTCTTGAAGACTTAATCTCACAAAATCATTATTTTACATCGAATTAGGGTCGACGTTTCATTATGAGAACTCACGATTTTGGTCTTAGGTTCTGTAAAATGCTATTTGAGCCTAGGAATCCAGTCGCAATACTGATACGTTAACATCGTGTCAACCGATACATTAAAGGAATACTTTATTGATTATCAATGCATTACATGATGAAGGAATACGTTAATGAAGGTCTAGAGAGAATCCGACAAGGTAACATTACTTTAGTTGTAAATATGGCACGGATCTCTATGCATTTCACTATGGAAGGCCTATATATAGGCATGCTGTTGGATTTTATACAAGATTATCAAAGTTCAAGTTAACCATATTTAACATGAAAACGCAACGGAAGCTAAGATTTTAAAACTTGTTATGAACATACCATTATGTTAAAACTAAAACCCAAAGAACAAGGATCAATATTACAAGAACAAGATGCTCACAAAAGTAAATTGTACCTTCTTATACCTTATGAGAAGATGTAGGTGGATGAAGAAGATGATGTCTTCAAATGGCAAGGTTGCAAAGGAGAAACCCTCAAGCTTTGTATACCCCAAGCTTTGAGCAACAACACCAACTAGTTGCTAGGATTTTTGAACACTTGAACTAGCTCACAAAACTCCCAAATGTTGCCCAAGTGAGCCGTGGGTTTTGGAGAGAAAGAGAGAGAGTTATTTTTGCTTGTTTCAACACTTGAAAAAAAAACAAAATTAAAAGATATGAATGCATGTCTTGTAATTGGAGATGTATTAAATGGTCATCACATGGAGACAAGGCCATTTGATTGGGTAAAACCACCACCCCACATGGGTGGCCGGTTTTGTTTGTTATTTATTTATTTATTTATTTATTTTTTTTTGTTTTGTTTTAACAATTAAAACATCTCCATCTCCATCTTATACTTTATAAAACTAATTTTATAAATCATGCATGCTATCTTAATTATTTAACCAATTAAATAATTAATTTATATAAATAAATTATCCAGATAATTTATTTAAATTATCAAGTGTGTTTGTTTAGAAAACCAATTTTCTAAACACGTAGTGTTCGGTATTCGTTTAAATGATCAAATCATTAAAAGAATACATTTGGTGTCGTCTAGCTTGTTATTGGGTATGACCCGACTTGGATCAAACACAGTTAGCCACATTAATATAAGTATGTGTCTCGGGCATACGTAATTCCAACAATCTCCCACTTGCACGAGATACATAGAAAGTTAATGCAAGTGGTGAATACTGCCTAACAACAGTTCACCACCCCTAATGTGTTTGACGAAGTGCCATTCAATAACATCATCCCTTCAAGTCCCTTACTTGATATGATTTAGGTGAATCTATCATTATATCCCTTTGTTACTAGATGTCATGTTGGATCTAAGAGACATAGGTGATCATTCTCTTTACAATTCAACTTAATCAGGCCTTAGACATATAAACTCTCAACACATAAGAGGAACAAATTCCATCTTGACTGTATACGCCTCTCACTATCACTTTATACTCCACCTGAGCTCATCCTTATGTACCATCTTTTACGAATAGCGAAGGGGAGAGTCAAAGTGTAATACTTGGTGAAAATCAAGACCCAGTATACATCTCAGGTCTAAGGATAATATGAAATTCTCCTTTACTCAAAATTACTAATGATCAGGTCCATTGACTCCATGTAGTAATATTGAGAGCGGGTCAGTCCAATATTCGTATCCCACAAATATCTATGAACCTTGGCAGCAAACCTATGCTCCATATTCATTCCTTATGAATATCCACCAATCCTAGTTCATAATAGTCTTGCTTCATATTTGTTCCCACAAATGTGATCGACTACGGACTTTTAGAATAAGATAACTTATTCATGGATTAAACATGCAAAATTAGAATTTAACTCAAGATTCCATAATCATATAAAAGAGTTAAATTACAAAAGTCTTTTAAACGTAAATACAAAATAGATCAAATCCAATTACTAGAATATCGAAGTCCTAAGCCACTCGCATGACGCTCATGTTTCGGTCTTTCTAGGAGCTTCGTGAATGGATCCGCAAGATTTTGATCAGTTCCAACTTTGCGAATACATATCTTTCCCTTTTCAACTTCATCCCTTATGTAGTTGAATCTCCGCTCTATGTGCCTTGTCTTTTGGTGCGAACGAGGTTCCTTGATTTGTGCAATCGCACCCTCGTTGTCACAAAAGATTTCTAGGGGGTCTTGAATGGAAGAGACCACCCCTAGATCAGTAATGAATTTCTTCAACCATGCAGCTTCCTGAGCTGCCAATGAAGCGGCGATGTATTCTGATTCTGTAGTGGACAATGCTACCACTTCCTGTTTTGAGCTCTTCCAAGAGACAGCTCCTCCATTAAGAGTGAACACATACCCAGATTGTGATCGAGAATCATCTCGATCAGTTTGGAAGCTCGCATCCGTGTAACCTTTTATAGCGAGTTCCTCCTCACCAGATCCATATATCAGAAACATATCCTTAGTTCTCCTAAGGTATTTCAATATGTTCTTAACAGCCATCCAATGACTGTTTCCTGGATTTTGTTGGTATCTGCTTGTCATGCTCAAAGCGCATGACACATCCGGTCTAGTACATATCATCGCATACATGATGGATCCTATAGCAGAAGCATATGGGATTTGTTTCATTGTTTCTTGCTCACCCTTTGAGCTTGGACATTGAGCTGAACTCAATATAGTCCCTCTTTGAATAGGTACAAAACCTTTCTTGGAGTTTTCCATCTTGAACCTTTTCAAGATTTTATCAATGTATGTACTTTGGTTCAAACCTATCAAGCGCCTTGACCTATCCCTATAGATCTTTATTCCCAAAATATAGGCAGCTTCACCAAGATCCTTGATGGAAAATCTACTTCCAAGCCAAGCCTTAACGCTTTCCATGGTTGGAATGTCATTTCCAAATAGTAGAATGTCATCGACATACAATACTAAGAAGGTAATTATACTCCCACTAGCCTTTTTATACACACAAGCCTCATCAGCGTTCTTGATGAATCCAAAATTTTTGATTTCTTCATCAAAACGATGATTCCAAGTTCTAGATGCTTGTTTCAATCCATAGATTGATTTCTTTAACTTGCATACTTTATTAGGATGTTTCGGATCGACAAATCCTTCAGGCTGAACCATATAGACATCTTCCTCAAGATATCCATTTAGGAAAGCGGTCTTGACATCCATTTGCCAAATTTCATAATCATAATATGCAGCTATGGCAAATAATATCCTAATAGACTTTAGCATTGCCACAGGCGAAAAAGTTTCATCATAATCAACCCCTTGAGTTTGAGTGAAACCTTTAGCTACAAGTCTTGCTTTATAAGTATCCAAGTTTCCATGCATATCAGTTTTTCTTTTGAAAACCCACTTACTTCCAACAGCTTTGGAGTTGAGTGGTAGTTCAACCAATTCCCAAACTTGGTTGTCATACATGGATTGCATCTCAACGTTCATGGCTTCAAGCCATTTGTCACAATCATTCTTGGACATTGCATCACGGTATGTGGTTGGTTCATCAGAATCTACCACGTAGCAACCTTCTACAAAAAATCCATATCTTTCAGGTGGATTGCTAACTCTACCAGATCTGCGAACGTTTTGTGTGTTTTGATCAACCACTTGATCACTTTCAACAACCTCTTGTTGAGTGCTAGTATCAACCAATTGTGTATCATCTTGTGATTCTTGATCCTCATCAAATTTCACTGTTCTACTATTAGTTCCTTCCTCAAGGAACTTAGTTTCCAAGAACTTACCCTTTCGAGCAATAATAACATTTTGCTCACTAGGGTCGTAAAAGTAATATCCTATATCATCTTTAGGATAACCTATAAAGATACATTTAGTGGATCGGACTTCTAATTTGTTTGGGGTGTATTGCTTTACATAAGTTTCACAACCCCAAACTCTTAAGAATGATAGCGATGGAGCCTTTCCATGCCATATTTCAAAAGGTGTCTTCTCCACTTTCTTGGTTGGAGCCATATTCAATATGCGAACAGCGGAAAGTAAAGCATAGCCCCAAAATGATAGAGGTAAACTGCTTCTAGCCATCATCGATCGAACCATATCTAATAGGGTACGATTTCTCCTTTCAGACACACCATTATGTTGTGGTGTTCCAGGTGGAGTAAGTTGTGAAATAATTCCACAACTCTTAAGATGATCTTGAAAAACATCACTTAGGTATTCACCTCCTCTGTCACTACGAAGTACTTTGATTGTGGTCTTGAGTTGTCTTTCTACTTCAGCTTTGAAGTCTTTGAACATTTCAAAAGCTTCATCTTTGTGTTTCATTAAGTACACATAACCATATCGACTATAATCGTCAATAAAGGTAATGAAGTATCTTTCACCATTCCTAGTCATTGGTCTAAAAGGACCACATACATCCGAATGTATGATACCCAATAATTCTTTTGACCTTTCAAAAGTTTTATTAAAGGGTTGCTTTGTCATTTTGCCTTGTAAACAAGATTCACATACATCAAATGAATCATACTCATTTGTTTCTAGAATACCACTCTTGCGAAGAGTTTGCATGCGATTCTTGCTTATATGTCCAAGGCGACAATGCCAAAGATAGGGATCACCCAAGTCCTTCTTGAGTTTCTTGGTGTTGACATTGTACATTGAACTACTATGTGACATACCACTTTGATCTATTTCATATATACCATTCATGGGTATAGCTTTAAAATAAAATATGCCATTCATCAAAACATGAATATCATAATCCATAAATTTAAAATCAAAGCCACATTGTTTTAAAAGGGACACGGAAATAATGTTTCTCCTTAACTTAGGAGCATACAAAACATTCTTCAAAATTACTTCCAAACCACTTGGAAGCTTTAACATGTAGTCTCCTTGAGCTTGGACTTCAACTTTTGCTCCATTGCCCATAAAGAGACTAATGTCCCCTTTGTTGAGTTGTTTACTTCTTTTGAACCCCTGCAACAAATTGCAAATGTGAGTTCCACATCCGGTATCAAGTACCCATGTATTTGAAGAAATAACATTCAGTTCAACATATATAGTAAAGATAATACCTGAGGTATGCCCCGCATCCCTCTTATCTTTTAATGCATTGAGATAGGTCGGACAATTCCTTTTCCAATGACCTATCTCTCCACACTCAAAGCATGGATCTTGCGTCGCAACCTTTTGCTTCTTTTCCTTCGGTTTGTAGGGCGTGATGGCTTTCCTCTTTCCCTTTCCTTGGACGTGGCCCTTGCCCTTAGCAACACTTGCTTTGGGTTTGGAGTTATGTCCCCTTTTCCCTTCATCGATTGTTAGAACGGGTAAAACCTTTTTACCCATTCCCGCTTCGGCCGTTCTTAGCATTGCGTGAAGCTCACCAATGCTTTTGTCCCATCCATTCATGTTATAATTCATGACAAAGGTTTCAAACCTTTTGGTCAAAGAGTTGAGGATCAAATCCGTAGCCAACTCATTAGACACGGGACAATTCAACCTACGAAGCTTTTCGATGTAGCTTTTCATCTTTAGGACATAAGATGAGACGCTTTGGGTTTCCTCCATACGACATGCATGAAACGCTCGAACCGTTTCGAAACGTTCGGCTCTAGCTTGTTGAAGGAACATTTCCTTCAATTGAGTTATCATGTCGTATGCCCCATGATGCTCGAAATCCTTTTGGATTTCGGGAATCATAGTTGCTAACATGAGGCAAGAGGCTTGCACCGAATCTTTGGTGTAGTTGACCCAATCGTTATAAGCCTCCTCATCTTCCACGTTAGGCTCGTCGGGAATGGGATCGTCTAAGACATATGATATCTCTTCTTGTTTGAGAACTATTCTCAAGTTGCGATACCAATCCATAAAGTTATTATGGTTTAGGACGATCCTTTTCAAGGATGGTTCTTAAGGATAGGTTACGGGTGTTATGGGTAGAGGTGTTTGCATTGTTAGCGGCCATCTACAAAATTTAACAAAGTTCTATTTAGTATTATAATCAATTTAATTATTAATACCCTTTTATTCCAGATTTTAAAATAATAATTAAATTCTAGAATCCAACGATAAATCAAATTTCGGTTAGGTGACCTTTATCCCGTTATTTGATTTAACAAGGTAGTCAATCTTGACAATTGCAATCCTTTGCAACTTCTAGAGGTATGGGACCATTCGAAATCCTTATTTCGTGTTGGCATGTTTATCCCATCAACACCATTAGATCCCATGCTTAGGTGACCTTTATCACATGGTTTCCAATTCAAGTCGTCCTACTTGTATAAACATGTAAGATTAACATACAAGTGGTTAGGTGACCTTTATCCCACAAATATGTTAATATTACCCTAAGTATATTAGTTTGCTCAAAATGGTTAGGTGACCTTTATCCCATTTAAAGTTCCCTAATACGTTAAGTGTCATACAAAAGGATGGTGTTAGACTTGTTTCCTTGGTAATTATGAAAAAGGGATTTTTAAGTTTTCCAATATTCTAGTTTGAAAAACATTATGCCATATCCTAACATGCATTTAGAAATATGGCGATTTTGAAAACCAATTTTCAAGGTTCAAGTTATAATAAAACCAATTTTATTATATGTGAGTAATCGCTTAGTTTTAATAAACCCATTTAATTAAACTAATTGACGCGATATTACCAAATATATATTAGAACCCGTTTCATGCTTGTTGTCGTTCCTATGTGACGGTTTGGATATCCTAATATCTATCAACCACACATTACATAAAGTAAAACAAACAACCAAGCATACATATGCAAAATATAGTCATAACCGAGAACCGCTAAGTTTGACCATACTTGTTAGCCGAAACAAGTATAGGTCATAAGTCACACCTAAGGGACAAAACATGACACAAGGATGGAATGTTGACTCCCACTTGAACTTGCATCCAAATGCTTCAAGTATCCTTTCCAAGTTGTTGTGTTCTTGTTGGGCTTGTTAATGGGCTCCAAACTTCCAAAAGTCTTCTTGGGCCCAAGAGTGAAATTTATGGGCCTAATGGGCTTGAATCCCATGATGGGCCGGTGAGGCCCAACAAGCCCAAAATTTCGGTCCAAGGCCCAAATCCACCAATTCTTGCATCTTCAATTTTTACAAAATGTATCCTAATACATATTTTTCTAAAAAAAAGAAAATGCAACTAATCTATTTATTACAAACCAACTTATGAATAAATAAATTACACAAGCCTAAGATTATGAATTATTACAACCATATTGAATAATAAACATAATCAACATACACAAACAACAATCAACACATCCAAGGTCTAGGTTTCGGTTATGACACATCCAAACATACCAAATGTTCTAAGCATGCAACCTAAGCAACCAATGCCCAAAATCACCAAATAAAATCGGCCCCCCCCCCCCCAAGAGGCTACGGCCCAAAATTTTTTATTATTTTTTTTTATTTTCAACATCCAAATGTTAATAATGGTTTCCTAAGATCTTTCCATGCATGTCAAAGATCTTACAAATCCATGAGGGGTAAAATCCACCAAAATTTCGGACCCCTTTTTCACCCATGAAAAACCCGAAATCTATGAACATGTAAGAAGCATAAGTCCTTGTAACCGGCTCTTGATGCCATTGTGGATTTTATACAAGATTATCAAAGTTCAAGTTAACCATATTTAACATGAAAACGCAACGGAAGCTAAGATTTTAAAACTTGTTATGAACATACCATTATGTTAAAACTAAAACCCAAAGAACAAGGATCAATATTACAAGAACAAGATGCTCACAAAAGTAAATTGTACCTTCTTATACCTTATGAGAAGATGTAGGTGGATGAAGAAGATGATGTCTTCAAATGGCAAGGTTGCAAAGGAGAAACCCTCAAGCTTTGTATACCCCAAGCTTTGAGCAACAACACCAACTAGTTGCTAGGATTTTTGAACACTTGAACTAGCTCACAAAACTCCCAAATGTTGCCCAAGTGAGCCGTGGGTTTTGGAGAGAAAGAGAGAGAGTTATTTTTGCTTGTTTCAACACTTGAAAAAAAAACAAAATTAAAAGATATGAATGCATGTCTTGTAATTGGAGATGTATTAAATGGTCATCACATGGAGACAAGGCCATTTGATTGGGTAAAACCACCACCCCACATGGGTGGCCGGTTTTGTTTGTTATTTATTTATTTATTTATTTTTTTTTTTTGTTTTGTTTTAACAATTAAAACATCTCCATCTCCATCTTATACTTTATAAAACTAATTTTATAAATCATGCATGCTATCTTAATTATTTAACCAATTAAATAATTAATTTATATAAATAAATTATCCAGATAATTTATTTAAATTATCAAGTGTGTTTGTTTAGAAAACCAATTTTCTAAACACGTAGTGTTCGGTATTCGTTTAAATGATCAAATCATTAAAAGAATACATTTGGTGTCGTCTAGCTTGTTATTGGGTATGACCCGACTTGGATCAAACACAGTTAGCCACATTAATATAAGTATGTGTCTCGGGCATACGTAATTCCAACACATGCCACATTCGTTAGAACTGTATTGACGAACTGTACTAACGAATGAGGTCTTTCCATAGCCTATTCGCTAAACACCCTTAGCGAATGGGTATACTTTAACGAATGAGTCTTCATTCGTTACACCGTAGTAACGAATAGGCTCCTAACTTAACGAATAGCCCTAGTCCTTAACGAATTGACCTCATTAGCTAAACATGCTTAGCGAATGAGCCATTTTACATTAAGTGTAAGGACTAAACTACCCATACTCTATTCGAATAGCTGCGGACAACAAATCTGTGTACTAACAGGTTCTAGAGTTTTAATTATTAATTATGTGATTATATTCATCATTATTATCAGTAGTGAGGGGCCTACTGATTTGAGAAAATCACACTTAACTTGATTTCGGCAAAATATTTTTGAAGCCGATAATTTATTCTATTTGATGAAAATAGCATGATCATCATTTTATCTTTATGAGTAAATGATTGGTTGGCGATGACTTATCTCTTGTCCGTTAGAAGGGAATTTGAAACACGTGGGGTCAATAAGAATTTGCGCAGACTTGACCAATCTCAGGCTTAGTGGGTAGTCATGAATATGAGAGGCATAATTAATCAGACCACTTAGAATCTCCAAAGTGTATCTAATCTTAAATGCGGCTTAGTGATTATTAAGAAATTACACGATCAGTGTAACATCAAAGGATTTCAGGTTGCGTGTTTAGAATGTATGTATTAGACTTTTGACAAGAGCTACGATGCTTGCTTGTCTCTGATTTAGTCTATACACAACATTTGGTTGTCGCACATGTACAAACACGATGCCAATTATGATATAAGAGATGTATAAAGAAGTGTCAAATAAGAATATTAAACGGAGCAATCATTAGGATTTCTCAAAGTACTGACTCATTTGTGTGTAGTGTCATCCTCGAGTTTGGCAAATAGGAATATCCTACTCATGCCTAAATTCCAAAAGAGACGATTCACCTAATAAAGATATGATATATGTGCATCATTCTCAAAATCTTTTGATTCATCTACCAGAGTCAACTGTAATATCCTAAATCCGCAAAGGAATTTATATAATATTTACCCTGGTATATAATCATCAAGATTTAATATATGGAGAAAAACTTGTTTAGATATAAGAACTGGCATGAATTCCATCAAGAGATCAATATAATGAAGACATGTGAATGTAATAATGGTGCAAGGATCACCGCAAAGTACACCTGACTAAGTCCAAAGATGATATAATGTTCACTGGAATCGAAAGAAAGGATTCTTTAAGATTTAAAAAAGAGTGTAATCGCAACGAATTCCTTATTAACGAATCAAAGTTCCAAGGGAACAAACTTTTACGAATTAATGGATGACTTGCTGATTACTATCGCATCCCCATTACTAATTAACTATCATATCATACTCATAGGTCATCACAATGGAATTTCCCAGAATTCTCTCGTACCTGTAAATTCACAATTACGTGATATCAAGTGTAATTGTCAATTTACCTTACAGGATCATTCTAGTATTGCCATAATATAGGTAACACAAGTTTGCACAGAGATACACGTATCATATACTAATCACATATTTAACCCATTCATTCTTAGAATCCGAATCCATATAAGGACTTTAATTTGTGAAATGCGCACACTAAAGTTGACCAAGTTTTCTCGCCATAGTTGGAATATTTACACTCAAATATTAGGTGCTCTTAATATCCAAGTCACGGTACCATTTGCTAATATTCACTGTTCTAAAACAGTGTTAACGTGTTGAGAGGTTAGTTGAGCTATTCCTTCGGAGTAGGTCGGTAATCTATATCTTCCACTAGTAGAATTTTGTCTTTTTTTCGGTGGCATTTTATCAATTATGTTATTTTCGAATAACATAGATAAAACAATATTCATTATTAATTATTAAATGCGGTGACTAAATATAGGACATAATCACATTCGCACAATAATTAATAAATCAGCCAAAGATCATCGTGACATTTTAACTTGGAAAATTATAATACTTGTATAGAAGTTAATAAAATAACTACTATAATAGGTGTGAAGACGCATCAGCACCAATCACAAGTTTTTAAATATTCCATACTAAAATATCCAAGGCATGCGATGTCTATCTAGATCAACAAGGGAAAATTATTGGAGGTTCAAGTACTCAATCAATGGTTATAGTACCTTAACCGAAACAGTACTGGTGCCTACAACTGAGTTACACAACCTCATGAATCTCTAGAGGTAGGGTCACATTGTCATCCTCAATCTATTTATTACTTGAATTAGCCATAGGATAGCCAACAGTAACATACGTAAATTGACTTATGTGGAAAGACGACATGTGGCCAAAAGCTAGTAAGGGAGTGGGTTATAGAAGAGCGTGCACGGTTGCCAACATAACAGAGGTCAGTGGAAGTGTACCCCCGACTCACTGTTAGTGTTGTGTACTTCGTTAATAGTGTGTGAATCAGGCGTTTGTGACGTAATCCGTACTAGGTAATCCTAATAAATTAAAATATAAATAACATGTAAATTTTATCAATTAAATTTCACATAATGCACAAACAAATTCAATGCAACATTTTCTCTTGCATTTTTTTAGCTTCGTGAAGTGGGAAAATGTTTGTTTCAAATACTGGGTTATAGTCTAGAAATTTTCTTCAGAAATTTCTAGTTCACTATAACCATTGGCTCTGATACCAACTTCTGTCACATCCCAAAAACCTTAATATAACAGCGGAAGACTTAATCAACTAATTTGGGCGGTGACAGATGCCGTTTAGCCAACAGTATTTAAGCACGACATATTCACATACAAGTTGGACTTTTATTCATTATAAAATGTCATAAAGTACACGTGTCAGAGTACACCTTTTGTTTAAAATAGAAGTCCAACATTCTAGTATTACACACTTGTTTTTCCCACATCATCTCCACTAAGCCTCCGGTTTTCATTTACCTGAAAACATGTTTAAAATAATTTTGTCAACACAAAGGTTGGTGAATTCTCAATTTAAAAAACCATGATGTAACAGCTTTCGTCTTTCACATCAATTATTTCTTCATTTTAATCAATGGGAATATCATCATTAACTTTTGTATTTCACTTCACATTTATTTCATTGAAACAAAAGTTTTCTTAATTTAATTATTCCCATAAACACCACTTCGTCCATACGGACCGAAGTCATTTCATTACCTTGCCTTTACTAGACCAAGGCCTACTTTCGTTTTATACACGAAAGTTATTCAAATTTTCACACCGGTCCTCGCTTTACCACGAGAGACCATTTGGCTCCCCCTTTCGCTATAGAAACGAAAGTGCATAAAATTTAACACACCGGTCCTCGCTTTACCACGAGAGACCACATGGCCCCCCTTTCGCTATAGAAGCGAAAGTGCACAAAATTCAACATTTTATTTAACAAGTGTGATAGTTATAAACCAGCTACGAATATAACAAATGTATGATTCCCTTAAATCTATAATCAAAGCGTACAACAATCAAAATATTTATCATTTACCCCACCGGCGCGACCGGTGATGATAGGGCGTCACCCCGATAGATCTATCAATATTTCTATGCCTGTTTAACAGTTAATGACTATAAGGCTGTGAAAAATGTTTTTGATTTATGTCCCCGGCAGCCCGACCATATCGGTCAAATTTAAATTCATTCAGATACCACAGTTGTTAGAATAAAACGCGTTTTGACCCAAACGTGTTTTTCCCCAAAACATTTATAAAATTATTTAAATGTGTCAAAACAGTGGGGATTTATGAGAAACTCACATTTGTCTCAGCACAATTAACACACACGAGATGATACACTACTAGTTGATGCAAGATCTTAACAACAGTCATCCAATGATAACCGGATTTCCTATGTTTAATACAAATATATTAACAAATAACACATACACAAGTAGGAACGTATCCTAACTTAACTCGTTTATCCTCACGTGCCTTATTTATCAAAATTGTAGTGATTAAATTACGAAGTTCTATCGTTTTAGAAAATCATAACCGAATAAGATGTTATTTAATAAAAAGTATATATATATATATATTGTAAAATTATAATAACCTTTTTTTAATCGGTTATCTGAATAATTTATTCTGTCCAAATATCTTGTATATATATATATGTGTATATATATATATGTAGGGTTAGTATCCTTTAAGAACTCGATTTTTGTTAAGAACTTAAAGAACCAATGTGAACTACTTATTTTTCTTTGATTTTAAAAACTCAAAAATATATTAGAAGGGTACAAATGTAATCTAAATAAATTCTCTCTCCAGTTTGTTAGTTAATTAATTAATTTTCTCTTTGTTTTTTCAATCTCGTGTGCGTATATTGATCTTGAATATGGTAATTGATTAGAATGATCTTGAATATTGTTATTCATTTCTGCAAACTGATTATGTTATCTATTCACCTACATTTAAATATGCGTATGTGTAAAGGTCGCATTTACATAAATGTAAATCTTTAAAATGATGATTAGTTTCCTAAAGATGAATGTATAATTTACCTATATGCAATATTTATACCAATTATCCATTTTTTAAACTCAACATCCATTACAAATATAAAAATCTTCAAACTAATTGTTTATTTACATATATGTTAATGTTGTACATACGTCTATCTGCATATATGCAAATAGTTTAAAAAGTAACCTTTAATTAAAGTTCATGTAGAGAGAAGGAGAATATTGTGTGTGTAAACTATTTTTATATTCATAACATTCAAATAGAAAAAGACATCTCGATGTGGAACTCAAATCATTTGTTTATGTTTAAATATGAAAGGAATTAATCTTCTCGCTCTCGGTTCTAAATGGTGGGAGAAGAGGAATTTATTTACAGCATTCTTCCTACAATATTTCATAAACAACAAATAGCAATTTTTGGTTCCATATATTTTGCAACAGGAAGGATAAATATTTATTTATTCTATATTCTTTCAATTTTGGATTAATGGACGTAACCGTTCAAGATTAAAAAAAAAGGAGTCAATTATAAATAGAGGAGATGATGGGTGCCCACAATATTAGGAGATAAAAGCCGAAAAGAAGAATTAGTCATTAAATTGAGTTCATTTTAAACCCTTATTCGTTTAATTTAATATCCCTTATTTTTATTGTATTTACAAAGATGCCATTATGATTTTTAACCATTGATCATATCACTAATGGTTAGGATAAGTTCTTTAAGTTCTCAACAAAATTAAGAGTTCTTAAATGATAATCATCCTATATATATATATATATATATATATATATATATATATATATATATATATATATATATATATAATTAATTTATACGAAATCGTCCAAGTCTCGATTGTATCGTTTTTAACACTCGATATTAACTCGCGGTTTTCTAATTAATTAATAACAACCTTTTCATTGTCCAAGTTATTTCCGGTAACGATACTTATACTAATCTCTCGTTATATAAAATTTTCATCACTTAAAGATATAAAATATATACATCCTCGAGTACGGTTCGAGTCTAGAAATCTGCTCAAAACCTGCATGCAATGCGATCCGGACATACCAACGTGTTCGATTTTGCGTCACGAAGGTTTCTCCGGTCTCGGATAACTTATAGTGTCATGCATGTGTTTGATAGCATGTATTTCGTATTTAGATCCGGGCTTGGGTTTTGCATGTATAAAATTGGTTTACACACTTCATATTAACAAGATTTAAAACTAATTTTTGCTGCGTTTTTCATAAAATTGGGATTTTATGACTTTGATAATCTTATTAAAACCCAACAGTTACCAGCTGAGGACGACATAAAAACCCCACTAGAAACCACGCCGTAAGCCCCGATTGTAATCAGATCGAGATAATACGGTGACGATATATGAGGAACCTCTATTGGATCTAGATCGATGACGACAACGTGATGTTCATTTTATGATTACGATTAGAACAATGATATATGTTACTGTGTGTTTCTGTGTGTAATTTGAGAGCAATTGGGCAGAGTAACAGTGCACAAACAGATCTCAAAATACTTCGTTACTTTGCTGATAGATAATAAGGGTATATATAGGATATGATCCATTCGTTAAGTTATTACTTAACGAATGGAGTCATTCGTTATATTAACCACTAAAGAATGTAAAGACTCATTCGTTATACCTTATCATTCGAATGGCCCCCACTTTCGTATGTCACATTCGTTAATCTTGGTTAACGAATGTGGCTTACATTATGACGAATATGACTCATTCGCTATGGAGTAACGAATGGTCTTACAATGGAGCGAATAGGCTTATACCAAAATGCCCTTACATTAATAAAACATATAATAATAATATAATAAAGACCGAGACGTTCAAGTCGTGTATCAAAAAACTCCCCCTCGTTTTGGCTCTTTATTCTTCACTTCTAGAACATCTTTGTCTTCCAGTCGTTGCAACTGTGAATCTTGAATGCATAACAAACGCGAACAACATATTGAAATTGCATAGCAAGATCATAGTCACTTACATTAGCAAATCGGATCTGATTATGAAATAACACGTCGTTATCAGACTTTGATAAGTTAACGAGCCACATCGGATCAATAACACGTATGAATCTCGTGTTTGACCCGGTACCCAATACGATAACCGCTTCACCCGTTCTATCATCATAGTTCCATTGGTTGAACGTGGTGAAAAGACTCTGAAGGAAGATCTTCATCGGTGCCCTCTTCATTGTCTTTGGCGGCTTGACCTGTAAGATTATCTTTCTCCAGCCAGTGTGAGTATCTATCTCGTCGATATATTTGTGTGTTGGCACCTGTGGCTTGAAGAACTTGAAACCATATCTAGTTTCATGTTGGAGATGATCATAGAACCATGAATCCCATTGGTCTTTACCCCGATTAACAAACGGTCTGTTGGCTAAGGTTCTCACATCCCATCGTGGCATCGTCAGCACATCATGAATATGCTTAAAATAATAAATACCGTGCTCCCACTTGACAATATATACTTTAAGCTTTGAATCGTACTGCCACGCGACTAAGTCACCTTTAACGCCTTTCGAGCTCTTGTACTTCTTCATTTGGTATGCCGATGCTCGGACCTTTACTTGTCTGACGTCCTCCTGTTCGTTGTATGTAAAGGTCTTAATCATCTTGTTCGTTCGCTTGACATCGTGTCCAAACATACCATCTAAAGCAAGTTTTATTTTCTTGTCTTTTGCTGACAGATGACTTGTTCAGCCTCTTTATTCCACCTATCCCTTTCTTCTCATAGATGCTGTTCTGCTACTTCAAAATGCTCAGTAGTGAAAAACGTAATACCCGAGTCAAAATTTGTCGACGCGTACATATTGGGATACTCCTCAGCAGTCACATTTTCCACCTCTACTTCCTCATACTCAGGCACATTCCCACGCGTAATGCCTGTATTATCACTTTCCTCAAACTCAACTTCCACATCCACAGTCTTTCCTAATTCCTCCACCTCATCCTCGTTTATATCCAGAAGCAAGGCAATTTGTTCTTTAGTAAGTGAATGATCAACAAATTCACCCTCTTCGATCTCATCCGCATTAACCATGCTGTAAACAATTTCGTTCATCCCCATAAACAAAATCATGTTAGCCGGAATCACATTAATCGGCTTTGCTCTCGTGTAGTCTTTGTAAGGAATGATCTGCATGTTATTTCCCTCACTACTTCCACCAGCACTTGACCCAGCTTGATTACCCACCGACAGTGTATTACTACCGTCCGATTGCTGGTCACCTACACCACCCATATCCGGATCATCATCATCATTCTTCAACTTCTTCAATTCGTCTTCTTTACACATAAGCTAAATAATAATCTCATCTTGCTTATCCAATCTCTGCCCTTGAGCAGCAACCAGGACCTTCAATTCCCTATTCTCTTTCTGAATAAATTGAATATGTCAGAACATATTCCGCTGCACATGCTCTTGAGAAGCTCGATATGCTTGCATTTGAGTTTGCTGTAGATGTAGCAGATTCATCAAATGAAACATCTGGGCTTGGGAAGACATACCATAAAAATTCAGATGAACTGGTTGCATAGGACCTTGAGGACGATTGAATTCCATAAAAGAATGCTCAGGTCTTGGCAACACAGTCAGACTTGCTGGTGTAGTAGGAGTAGAAGGATGAGAACTCGGCATACGTGCTAACACCGTCTGTAATACATCTCCAAAGTACGGATCCGACATAGCAGTAGTCATCAAAGTCATAGTCGGAAGTACTGGAGATACTGGCATCTGCACCGGTGTAGGAGATCTAGAAACAACTAGAGATCTCGGAATAATCAGAGGAGTAGGAGAAACAGGAATAGATACAGGTGTAGACTATCTATCAGTAGGTACAAACGGTTGGTTTGGAATCTCGATTCCCGAGCCCCATCTAACCCTCTGTTTATTCGGTTTCACACATTTTTCTTCCATCGGCTCCTTACCCTTACGTTTACGCTTCTAAGCATAACTTAACTCAGCACTCGGCCCCTGACCACCATCATTTCCACCACCATCACCACCCTCACGCTCTGAATCAGAATCATCATGAGCCAAACAATCATGAGATGGCGCCTCGTAGTCTATATTGGCAAGATGGCCAATCAGACGCTTGTACCACGGCCAATCTTGAATACTTTGACCTCTATAGGTACGTAAACGCCTCATTGTTTCAGCATTCATGTGTTCCAACTTCATCAGTTCAGTTGGATCTTTAAATAACGTAGGCTAGAGATCATCAATGATCAGCTGAAGGAATCTCAGATACATCAAGAACTTGTGTCGACTTGTGAGATTCTCCTTCAAATGATAGAAAACCAGTTCAGAGAAATTGAACGGTTTGTTAAGCACTAGAGCAACAAATGCCGATTGCAACATTACGCGGCATTCATCATAACCACCCTTTCGACCACTAATGCAATGGATCAACACATGTAGAAGATACTTGTACTGCTCGCACAAGTTAGCCTTGTTATACATCGATTTATCCAAATCACCCTTGTATCGTATCCTCCTGAACAACCCACGTATCAATCCTTTATCAAACTCATACCGATCATCTATCGTATCCGTAAACCCCAATACATCTCGAATCACACCAACGTCCACGACCATCCGCTTATCTTGAATAGTCTCTTCAATCTGATTCTCTCTCTCATTGGAATAAGCTGTATCCCAAAAGGCACGAATAATACTTTGGTAAACCAAAGTCTGTGTGGAGATCGCTTTGAATATCATGAACCATAAAAGAAAATAAATGCTCCCTCCGAATATCGGTGTATCTTCGAAGCTATCGAGTAAAAAAAAACGCACAAATGTTGTGCTTTTTATCCCATGAAAGTAACACAGGAGCTTCTTTGGGCTCTTCAACTTGTTCTTGAGCTTGAACTTCGACTTGATCTTGAGCTTGAACCTCAGATTGTTGTTCGGGAAAAACCTCTAGTTGTTGTTCGGGAAAAGGATTAGGAATGATCTCGTCAGCCATACTATTTAAAATGAATAAAATATTAGTAAAATATTCAAAAATATCTTTCTGGTTAACGAATGACTTATTCATTCGTTATTAGAAATTTAAATGAATGTACTTCATTCGTTATGAATTTACATTAGCGAATTAGTCATATTTGTTAATACTAACAAATTAGCCTATTCGTTAACATATTCGTCACATTAATTTTCTCGTTACTAATAACGAATCAGTAACTCATTCGTTACAATAAACAAAAAAAAATCTTATTCATATCAAACGAATAACTATATTCGCTATCATTGCGAATGACTTAGTTATTCGTTATGCCTATAACGAATCTGATACACTTAATGTAATTTTGACTAACATTAGTCAAACTCCAAAGATTCTTGACTATCAAAAAGTTAAAGACGATGTACATCGTCTCTTAAATAGTTGATTTATATTAAAGTCTTCGATTAAACCCAATCAACTATATTGGAAACAAGTTTAATAGATTAAACGATGAACAGATAACCAAAATTTTAACAAAACATTAAGTATTTGATTAGATAATAGGTCCGTTCATCTCGGGATACAAATTAAATAATTAATCCCTAAAACCAGCACGATATCTTTGTATCATTGTGATCGCCATTACCTACAGATTCAACCTATATCAATTAATCAATCTGAAATGAAGGTAAAGATTTTTGATGGAATTTTGACAGAGTTCTGTTTAGGAAGCGATGAAATAGTATTTGGACGAATGAAAGGTCCATTCGTCGCTTCGGGATTATAAACCATTCAATAATTTCACGCGAATCGAGGAGTTTCATTAAATTTGAAATAACGAATGTCCTCATTCGTTAACTTAAAAACTTTATTTGTTAAAGATTTAACGAATCAGCTTTTCATTCGTTGAAATCTTAACTAATGATACTTTAACCTACCATTTGTTAAAATAGTATATGAATGATTTCCATTCGTTAGCTTAGCGAATGCGTCTTCCATAACGAATGTGGTCAAATGGCTTGTCATTCGTTAATACCATATTAACGAATCATTAGTTACTTTAACGAATGAGAAAAGTTACTTTAACGAATCGTTAGCATTTGTTGCATCAATACATTCTGTGAGTCAAGTGCGTAGTAAGAGGCTTTATTTTGAGAAGCCATGATTTGACAAACTCAGAAAGTCAAAGGACTTAACTTGTCAAAATGAATCTTGGAATATACGAATGTATACTGTTCACAAAAGAATAGTACTGTTTAAACGAATGGATTTTAACGAATGTAGATTCTTAATGAATGGTGTAAGGTTAACGAATGAGAATTGGCGAATGTGATTTGGTTAACGAATGAGTAATTTGTTCTGGTTAACGAATGAGGAACGAATGGTGTAGTATTTAACGAATGCCAATAGTGTTTTAACGAATGATGGTTTTAGCGAATCAGGTTATAACGAATGATCAGTTATTTTCCTAACGAATAAGATGGTTCATCATAAAGAGTCAGTATTCAACATAATGAATCAGTCTTCAAACTTAACGAATCATTCTTCAAAAGTTCATCAATGTTTGGAATTCAAAACTTAATCCAAATCCGTCCAATTCCGTCCGAATCACCCTAAAACCTATCCCAACACACTCGGAAATCAATTCCGAACCACAACGAAACAATCCGAACTCAATTCCAGCACAAATCAAACCTCAATCAAACTTTTCAAACTATCACGTTAACCGCCATTAACATAAAATCCAAATCGATTCTCAAATCCGTCAAATCCACTACCAAAACTCACTCAATCCTCCATTACCAATCCAATTACCTTAACTCTAATTCGAATTACTATTAAACTGGTTCAATTACACTTAACCACTATCCTCTGTTTCACCGGAAACCTTTTAACCGATGAATTAATCAATTCATGTTGCAATTTACAGAGACAAAACGATACAATTACTAACAGAACATGCACGAAGATCTGATCCGCATGCTCTGATACCACTTGAGGAACCTGTATTGGATCTAGATCGATGACAACAACGTGATGTCCATGTTATGATTACGATGATATACGTTACTGTGTGTTTGTGTGTGTAATTTGAGAGCAATTGGGCAGAGTAACAGTGCACACAAAGATCTCAAATTACTTCGTTACTTTACTGATAGATAATAAGGGTTATATATAGGAGATGATCCATTCGTTAAGTTATTACTTAATGAATGGAGTCATTCGTTACATTTACCAATAACGAATGAACAGACTCATTCGTTATACCTTATTATCCGAATGGCCCCCACTTCCGTATGTCACATTCGTTAATCTTGGTTAATGAACGTGGCTTACATTATGAAGAATGTGACTCATTCGTTATGGAGTAACGAATGGTCTTAGAATGGAGCGAATGGGTTTTTACCAAAATGCCCTTACATTAATAAAACATATAATAATAATATAATAAAGACCGAGACGCTCAAGTCGTGTATCAACAATATACCGTCGCCACCTCCTATTTAAATGGAAATGACATCAACGCCATCGTTTACCGCAGCGTCAAATGCCGCGAGGGAAAAATGGTTGTGGTGGATGCTTTTATGGTGGTGGTGGGGGTGGCAGTGGCTGTGTTTTACAAGAGATGAAGAGAGGACAGGGGAGACGAAGTTAGAGAAAAGAGAGAAACAGAGACTAAGATGAAGTTATATACATATATATACGATATACCGTTATCTCCCCTGTTCGCAGATAAGATTTCTTCCGCCATCACCGTAGCTCAATAGGTCACAATTCCAATTATCAATATACTCAAAATCAAAGTATGTTCGGTTTCGGATCTAATTATTGTAAGCCGGAATTTGTGAAGCTTTTTTACTTCGGCGAGAACAAGAACAGGACTGCTACTTTGGCTCTCAATTGGTAACAATGGTGATGAATTACAGGCTTTATTAGACATTACAACGAACTAGGGTAAGAGGAAGGTGTGATTAGGGGTAGGATTTTGGAAGTGTTGGGTTCAGGCGGGGGGTTGGGGTCGCCAGAGAGGAGGAAGAGTGCGGCGGATAACGGGTGAAAGAGTTGGAGAATAAAGGAATTAAGGAGAGAAGATTGAGAGAGGAGAGAGGGTGTATGTAAATATATGTTCTTTTTATTTAATTTTAAAAAGTGTTTTTTTAGTAAAATGACCCATTTGCCCTCATGACCTAACCTAACAAAAAATATTAACTGGGTTAGAGCCAAAGGACAAACACTATTGAATTTGTAAACGTAAAGGATAAAACAGATCAATTTTGAAGGTAAAGGACAACGAGTGAAATTGAGTGTAAACATAAAGGACAATTTTTGTAATTCTGTCGAAAAATACAATAACAAATACAAACAACTTAAAAGAATCTGAGAAACCTTTTTTGGTTGAATGTTTTGTTTTTATGGGTTGAGTTATTCTACAAAAGGTAACAAAAATGAGAAGTGTGAGAAACCATAATCAATTGACATGTGTTAAGTGAGGACTAGAGAAAAAGAGTATAAAAGTAATAGTACACATTTCTTTCTCCACATGCAAGCCACATGTTAATTCCCCCATCATTTTAAAACGACCATAACTTTTTCAAACGACATTTAAAAAAATAAAATTCACCATAATAAAAAGCGTTTTTTAGCTTTAATATGGGTATCATTTTGTTATATAAATATTAAAACAAAAATTATGTCATTGTGTCTTTTTGCTTATTATTGTGTCTTTTTTCATCATTGTGTCTTTCTTTCTGTTTTTCATTTGTCTTTTTTTTGTCATTGTGTCTTTCAACTCATCATTGTGTTTTTTTTAATACTAAGAACACCGTTGTGTAATAATTATATGTAAATATAATGAAAAATAACAACAAATTATCTAATATATAAAACACAATAACACAATAACATGAAACGTAAAACACATGATGAATACATATTACAATGACTTGAAACATAAGACAATGGTGAATACATACAACACAATGACTTGAAACGTAGAACACAATGGAAACTATATATTACAGAATGACTTGAACGTAATACACAATGAACGTAATACTATTTTTCTTAAATTAAGTGAATGACACATGTCAATCTCGAACAAAAGACCATGAACGTATTTCACAATGACTACAACACAAGAAAGACAAATGTTGAGTACAAAGGCACAATGATGAACAAAAAGACACAATAATGTAATCTTTGTTTAAATTTTTATCTTTAATATGAGTACTAATTGAAAAACACAATAATCAAAATCTATAACGCAATGCATATAAAAACCTAATTAAAAAACACAATGAACAATCAAATAACACAATATAACAAAAAAAACCACTAATTTTTTTTTAATTTTTATATAACAATATGATATTCATATTAAAGATAAAAAAAAACGCTTGTTATGGTTATTTTTTTTAACAAAAATGTCGTATGAAAAAGCTATTGACGTTTTAAAATGATGGAGGAATTAACATGTGCCTTACATGTGGAGAGAGAAAGTAATAATAAATGGGTTATTACCTTAATGCCTTTCTCATCAATTTTTCTTTTTAAATTTATCTCCACCATCCAAATCTAAGATCAATGTATTAAATTTCTTCTCACACTTCTTATTTTTGTTTTATTGGATAATCTCATAAAATAGTAACCAAGTTTCACCATTGTTCCAATTAGGTCACTCATACTTTCTTTTGTCTCAATCAGATCATCCAAATATAAATTAATGTTCTAATCATAGGTTTTTTACTTGTTTAGCAGGTTGCAATCCTATATGGCATTTTTTTTTCTTTTTAAGAAACTTATTAATGATGAAATGGAATATGTAACTTGAATCTAAATTTATTTGTTTCTTTTTTTTTCCTAATTAAGATTTGAACAAAATAAAGCCAGACCCAAGCATCTTCTTCACGTCCTTTTCTTCATCTCCGACAACCAGTTTTCCGGCGACCCTTACTTTTTTTCCCAGCTAACATATTAATTCCATCCTCCATTGTTATTTTTCAGCCACCCATTATAACACCTTAGAAATCGATGCAGAGGAAGACGAGTAACACCTTAGAAAACACTCGATTGATGAGGGACGATAGTCGTGAGTTGGTAGACGGGGGGAATGGAGGGTGTAAAAAATCGCAGCAGTCTTCTTGCATTCCATGAGTGGTGGTTGATTTCATGGTGTTGATGATCAAAGGGTGGTTTCTGACTTTTGGTTTGTCTTGCCAGTTGTGTTTTTTTAATAAGGTGGTTGAAAAATAACAATGGAGAATGGAATTAATATGCTAGCCAGAAATAAAGTAAGGGTTGCTGGAAAATTGGGTTGCCAAAAAACTGGTTGTCGGAGATGAAAAAGAGGACGTGAAGAAGATGCTTGGATTTGAAATTATTTTGTTTAAATCTTAACTAGGAAAAAAAAAGAAATAAATGAATTTAGGTTCAAGTTACATTTTCATTTCACTGTTAATAAGTTTTTTAAAACAAAAAAATGCCATGTAGGATTGCAACCTGCTAAACAAGTAAAAAACCTATGATTAGAACATTAACTTATATTTTGATGACCTGATTGAGATAAAAGAAAGTATGAGTGACCTAATTTAAACAATGGTGAAACTTGATTACTATTATATGAGATTATTCATTTTTTTTATTGCCCTTACATTTTGATCACCGTCTTTTTAGGACATCAGTTTCATACTGTTGGGCAATTTTCAGTTCTTTTTACCTATGCAATAGAGTTTCGTGTGATGTATAAAACATCCAATAAGGCAATAATAAATCAACTGGATCATAAATATTATTCTCACCTTTTATTTTCTTCTGCCTTTTTGGAATCTAGTCAAACAAATGATGGGACCTCTCTAAAGCAAATCAATCAAAGAAGCAAAATGAAGACCAACAAACTTGCATTGCATTATGAATTCCATAAATAAACAAAATGCATGAACCGAAAACGTGAATAAAAATTTTCCAACTCAATAAGGACCCTGTTTCTGGGAGGGATTCAATACGCAAAAAAATTTCCAGACAAAAACATGTAAATTTACAACTGACAGAGGAGGGGGGGGGGGTACGTTTAGGTCCCCATGAAGCTTCACCATGATCCGAACAATTTTTTAGACCTTGAGTCTGCAACTCTACTAACACATTGCATGCATGCCTAACTTGACATCAAAGTTTCTCACGGAGACTATATGAGGGCATGGACAAGTCCCACTAAAAACAACTAAAAGAAAACTAAAAGAAAGTGGACGTATGAGGAAAAGGTTAGCATTAAGGTAAAAGTTTTGTGCTGGCTTTTTGCAAAGACAAGAGAAATGCTTGTTGATGTAACATCGATTTATTATTATTTTTGTTTCATTGGTATTAAGATGCGTAGGAAAGTTGTTTATGGTTGAGGGTTTAAATTACATGATAGAAAAAAATTATAGATAACGAATGGTATATGCTAGTGTGTATTAGTTATTATAAAAAATAAAAAGGAAAAATTAGAACAAAACCTTAAAACTTTTTAGCAACCTAAGTTTTTTATTAGAAAATTCAATAAAATTATTTTTATAATAATTAAAGTCAAAATATATGTAAAGCCAAAATGTTATAACAAGCCTTTTTTTTAATGGCTAACTCACATATATTGTGAATTTACTTGTAAATCTACAACATTGTTCATAATCGGACTATTACCCTTAACATACTCCCAAACAAGTATTTAAATACTATTATCAATATTGTTTTTATTTGTTGTTATCTACACCAGTTGTTTTGAATGGTAGTTTAAAAGTTATTCACCAACTATAATAAATTTATATGTCTAGAAAAACTATAATAAGTTGATTCATAATATAGCAAACTATATTTGCAACTCCACAAAATTAAAATTTCAACTTAAAGTACTTACGTGAAAATTTAAAATAGTATGGAACCATAGTAAAATTTAAAATGGAAAGAGAAACAAAAATTAGAAGCGTGAGTATGGATGAGCAAAAATCGGTATGGTATCGAACCGGTATCGATTTGGTACCGTTGGTATCGAATCGGTACCACATATTTGAGTTTTCGAGACCGGTACGGTACTGGTATTTCCCGAATTTAACCTTAAATACCGGTACCATCCCGGTACCGTACCGGTACCGAACCGAACATTTCGGTACGGGTACCGGTACGATACTGAGCTCATCCCAAAGCGTGAGAACTATTTGTGGAAAAAAAAGAAAAGAAAAGAAAACTCACAAAAAGAATTTGAAGGAAAAAATAAAAAAAATTATAACTCAAACTATAAATAAAAAACGAAAAAACTAAGAAAACTAAAATGTTTCCTCCATCATTCCCGTTCCAAAAAAAAAACGACGAAAAAACACAATGTCTAGAAAAAAGAGACAATGACGCAAATAAACAAAAAAACATAATGATAAATAAAAATGACACAATAGATCGCAAAAACATAATACAATGCTGAACTAAATAAAACACGATGCCGAGTATTATAATACAATCACTACTAGAAAAAAGACTTTTAATGACACTTGCACTATGACACACATGATTTAATGACTTGCAAAAGTGTATGTCATAAAAAAGAAGTCATAATTTTTAAAATTTGAAAGATTTGTGACATGCATATTTGTATGTCATGAATTTAGTGTCATAACTAAAAAAAATAAAAAATGTGTGTCAAAACAAATCCTTAACATATGTTACCCTTCTCCCAGTCATTTCCCATCACCACACCCAAATCTCCAAACCCTGCTCGCAGCGTTCATCACCACCAAACCCTCTTTCTCTTTGGTATTCATAGCTGCTCTGTTCCTCTCTTTCAACATCACCGACATCGTATCTGGCGTCTTCATGTCCATCAATCGCATAGGCAGACACCAGTAGGTTCGATTTCAGGTACATATATGTGTTTCGGTTATTCGATGTTTTTATGCCTATGCTTTTAATTTTAGTTTGTTTATTGTTGTTTCGGAGCTTTGATTGGCTTTTGAGGCTGAATATTCATTGATTACACACAATTGTTTTAGCATTTGAGATATGATGTAATTTGAATGATGTAAATTTAGGGTTTTTTTGTTTTTGCTTTGTTTATTATGCTATATTTAAAGTAAATTTAGCTGTAACTATGTTTGTCTCTTTACCTCTTGCTGCTAATTTCTAAACTAAAACCCTTGAATTTGATTTTACTATAATCTATGTTGATTGGAATTAATTAGGGGTATTTTTTTTGTGGTTTTGGAGCAGTGTAGTTTATACACCTCAACAACCTTGACTATTTTTGTGTTTTGTACCCTTGGTATGAATCTTAATTTGTTCTGCAGTTTAGATTGTAGACGTATTAGAGTTTATAATTTAATCATGTGCCTCATTTGTAACAAGTTAGGGTTTATGTATATGAAAAAGGAGAATTGAATTTTGAGGTGTGTTCTGTTTTGCGTTCTCATTTAGTGTAGCGTGGATATTCTTTTCATTGTTAGGTGGACAAATTCTATGTTTTAATTTCAGGACACAGACTACGGGTGAAGGAAATAGAAGAATTGATCTAGAAGAAGGTGCAGGACAAGAGGTGTAAAGGATGTAGGTGGAAACTGGAACATACTTCCATTATTGGTATAATGGATTAATGAATGAATCTAAGAAGGTGATAAGCAAAGGTAGTATGTGCAAGTGAAAAAACAATGTCAAATAATCTATTAATAGAAGTCCAGGTTGCAAACGCCCGCTCGCAAGCCAGTTGAGGTCGGCTCGTGTAAAAGCTCTATCGAGCCGACCTTAAACAAGCCCGAACTCGAGCCTAAAAAAACTTGTTTAATAAGCGAGCTCGAGCTTCACTTAACGAGCTCGAGCTAGCTCGTGACCCTAAACAACTTTTCCAAATATACAATCCAGGCTTTTTATTAACTATTTTTATACAATTACCATTTGGTTTTTTCCAAGGTTACTCAAACGAAAGTTGTAAAGGCAGATGCATATGCAGCAGGTTTGTACACTTTCATCTTTAAACTTCCCTATTTTATGCAGTAAGCTATGTACCGGTAAGCAGTAAGTTGTGTACTGATAAGCAGTAAGCTGTGTTTTCGTGGCCCCACTAGCTACACAAGTATTGGTAGGGCCCGGAGTTTTCCTTAATTTTTTTCTCCTTTTTATTTTTTATTTTTCTCTGGATTATGCAGAAAGGAAGGTGTCAAAAGTACACTTGGTTCATTAGCTTGCTGTTACTAGGTGTGGTGGCGAGCGCTGGTTTACCTGGTTACAATTGTTATGGATACAAACTAAGGGTACGCGCATCTTACAGATTTTTGTACTTTATAAAACTAGTTTTATAGATATAATAATACAATGGTTAATCAGACAAGCATACATGGACTCGGAGATCATGGCGATTATGTCTCAATACACATGCCTCTCGACAACTAGCCTCAAAGTCAAGTCTTTATTCATGAAAGCGAATCTTTGCATCAAACATCAACCATATGATGCATAAGGTAGTTTATCAACTTTATCTGTTTTGTTGAATTGTTGTCATGTTTTTCGTGTTCCTAGGTTTCTTCTTACAAGAGTTTCCATTTACATATGAAATGGCCCATGGGACTGTTTTAAGATCAAGGACTGAACTATGTGTGCTAGGGTATTTGTTGTTAAATAATAATATGAGTATACACTTATACATGCTAGACTGTTAGGTATAAGCTTTGAATTCTGCTTCATCTTGTTTAACTCCATCGAACTTCTTGAAATAAAGATTTTTTTTTTATGTTTGTTCTCCTTGAGTTCTAATATTTTCTTTGTTTAATTTCCTTCTTAAGTTAGGAGATGCAAAGATGCGCATGTGGATGTGGATATTGATGGAATTCACAAAGGTCAAGTTTCGTGGCATCGTTTATTTTTTAATATCATATTGTATTGACAACCAATATTTTTGTTAATTTAGGAATACTTGTTATATTTGGCTACGGATGATTAATTTATGAAATAGATTATTTTTCTATTTATGCATTTTATTTATTGTGAGAATTTAGTTGTCATTAATGTAGAGTAATTACAAAAAGAAATTTATATATATATATATATATATATATATATATATATAAAACACCTAAAACCATGACACGCATAAATGCATGTCATATATATATGTCATAATTGCAAGTCATGAAAGAGTGTCATGAAAGCGTGTCATAAAACATGACACGCAAATGCATGTCATTTTAATTTTATGACTGGGCTATCATTGACACACATTTGTGAGTCATCTGTACCCTTTACTGACACGGATTGCGTGTCATTAAAGGTGTTTTTTCTAGTAGTGAATATCAAGAAGAAGAAAAAAGACACAATGCCAATAAAAAAAAGATACAATCAATGATGAAAATAAACAAAAAAACACAATCATAAATAAATTGACACATGATCTTATTTTCTCAACATGGTGTTTTATTTTTCTTTTTTTTTAAGAACGAGGAAGACGGTGGAAATATTTTTGTACTTTTATTTTTTTGTTTTTTTAATTAAATTTAGAGTTATGATTTTTTTAATTTTTTATTGTTTTTGAAATAAGTTTTTTTTCTACAAATCCTTCTCATCCTTCTTATGTTTGTCCCTTTTTATAGAATAACCTAACCCGGGAACCATATCTACACAACTACTTGATAGCATTTTAAATAACATTTGGATATTTTATAACATAAAGGTAGCGTTTGGTATACAGAAATGAGAGGTGGAATGAATGGAATGAACCATTGTGAGTGAATGAAACAAGGGTGTTTGGTGGTCATTAGAATGGAATCACTCGTTATGTAGTCCATTCCATTTCCCCCTAAAAATCAAAAATTCATTCCATTCACCCCCTTGTTTTTTTTTCATTTCATCCCCTTTTCCACCCTACATCACATCAACCATCACCACACCACCAGTCCACCACCACCACCATTCGCCTCCACAACCGCTGCTACCCACCACCACAGTCGCCATCACAGTCGCCGCTGCCTACCATTGCCGCCTGCCACCAGCCATTGACCCCAACCATTGCCACCACCCCCGTCGCCCGCCACCGCCGCCCTGCCTGCACCGGTAAATTCCACCACCACATACCACTATCAACCACTTCCCTCGACCATCAACACCACCACGCCTCCCACGACCACCACCAACCACCATTACGGCCAGCCATCGCTACCAACCATCTTCCCCGCCACCACCGCCATCGGTAACCATACCCACCCTCTTCAGCCATCGCCAACCACCACCGCGACTACCGCCACCCACCACCACTGTCACTACCTTTTTTATTTCGTTCCTTCGTGTTTTCCTACATACCAAACAACACAAAACTGATGATTTATTCCATTCCAACATGGTTACCAAACATCTCAATGGAATGATAATGATCCATTCCATTCCATTGTGTATTCCGTTACCCCATACCAAACATAACCAAAGGATTTTAGGGACCAAATAGTCCTTGTGCTTTGTTCCTAGTCACACATAAAATAATTGAATGATTGAATTATATGATTATATGGTTTTCTTTGTAATATGTTTGGATTATAACACTAAATTATGCTGAAAAGTTTGTTAAGTTAAATAGAAAAGAAGAAAATACCATTTTCACAAACTATAAGGACTATTTATGTGTTTTACTCAAACAATAGAACATTATATATAGTAAAACCCACTTCGTTTCTATATACAACCGAAATCACACACACGATCACTGCACCCGAAAACCCTAGCCTTTACTAAGACTGACCAACTTCTTTTTCTCCACAACCCAACCACCCAAAAGTTATCTTCAAATTGATTTCATTGCTTCTTCACTATGTTCATTCTCTTTTAACTATTTTAGTAGTTTGGCGGTGTTTTGAAATCTATAAAGGCTTAGAGCAAATTAGGGAGGTTTAGAAAGATACCAACCACCGATTGAGGTTGAGATATTTTGTAGAAAGAAAGCGTAGATAAGCAAGGTATTAGAAGGATACCAACCACAGGAAAACAAAGTCGCCACCCATTTCTACTTGGTTTTGAATAACTTGTTGATGGGGTTGGTATATTTAACTAACATTAATGCCACATAGTCAAAACCATATTCATCTCAACCTTTGAAACAGACTATGGAAAGAAAGCAAAGAGATGAAGTATTGGAAAAATCTAAAGAAGAGATAGTAGAAGAAGATGCTGAAAGCCAAAATGTTCATCAACATGATGAAAGAACAATCGAGATGATTCATAAATTGGTTGAAAGGGTACGCAGTTATGATAAGTTGGTCACAATGTCAAAAGAAGAGATAAAAAACGTATGCTGAAGACATTGAGGCACAAAAGGTAGTATAATCAAGATTAATGTTATTTAATTTGTCCAACTCAACAAGTTATTGAATTTTCTGCCCTTTATTTTTCATCAGATAATAAATTTAACTAACTTTTTCTAACTTTTCTGCTCTGCTATATTCACATAGTCTTTTCTTAATTTCCCGCTTTCTTAGCCATAATCACATTTCCTTACTTTCCTTAATTTCCCGCTTTCCTTACTTTCCCGCTTTCTTAGCTCTGCTAATCTTTTCTCATTTTCTTCCTCTTTCTTTTTCATCAGATAATCAAGATCTTTGTCATTCAAGTTCTTGATTTCTTCAAATCTCATCCCATAGTTTATCAAACTCTGAATTCTTGGATCTTTTCTTTTAAGTTCATCCATCCTTTTATGAATATTTATCATGTGTTCTTCAGTCATATTTACATGAGGACCGTCTTGCCTTGTGGATTCAATATCAGTTCATCATCTAAATATTCAATATTTTCAGATATTTCATCTAAGGCACCTATTTGTGGTTCATCTTTATGTGGAATATTCTCTCTCTTCTTGTTTAGCTTTTCAAGCTGAGTTTTCCCTTTCGACGTGTTTTTGGCACTTGACTTTTGCGTTCTAGGAGCTGCAACAGATATATGATCACACACAGATTCATCACCAGGCCTAAAATTCCTCAAGGGTGATGGATTAATTGGTTCTTTAGATGAGGGTTTAACAAAGTAGGCTAAGTTGTGGTTATTCTTTTTTTCTTGAATAATGTACCACATTTTCCGGCCATATTCTTTGAGTATTAGCTTTTGCCTCATCTTCCTTAACATTAACATTCACATTTTCAACATCCTCATCAACATGCTTTCTTTTATCTTTCTTTTTCATGTAATCGAGGATCCAAGAATTTCTTGAGGGATCTCGTTTTCTCCTGTCAAACTAGCTTCATTCCTCAATTGTTTTGCCAAATTGGTCTCTTCAATTAAGATCCTCTATTTTTTAATTGCTTCATATGTAAATGCAAAGTATTGAAAATTCTGTTCATACATCTTATTTATTCTTTACTTCACCATTTTCCTATCCTTCACCATTTTCCTAGCCCTTATAGATGTTGGATCAACGCATAGTAATTGACCTCCAGAGGTTGGTTCAGCATATTCTAAGGGCTCTTCAGGGTTTTTGTCGGTGATGGGCGCTTTGGCCTTATTATTTCTTCTTTCAACCACTTCTGCATTCTCTGACTCTTTTTCATCAGCAGGAGGATAAACAGTATCAATTTCATTAAACAAATCCTCCAACTCCTCATCCATCACACCATCCTCCATGATCTCAGTCTCAACAAACTTAGAGATTTATCAACATACTCATTCACATCATTAGCCATCACCTCAATATCATCTTCACAAACTTCATCAACTATATCTTCCATAACTTCTTCATCCTTTGATTCATAATTAACACCAATCAAATTCAAAGAATTCTTCCCCCTGTTTTGGTGTATCTGAGGCCTTATCAAACTCAGGTCTTTGGAATTTTAGGGTTTGAATGGTTTTAATAGCTTCATTTAATGCTACTTCCAACCCAGAATTCTTAAATTTCAGGGTTTTATTCTCCACTGTGAGTAATAAGTTTTTGGCCAGTAAGTTTGAGTACGATTCATCATTTGGAAATAGGTTATCAGGTGCAGTGGATGGTTGTGGAGTAGTTGGTTCAGGTGAATGGGTTGGCGATATATGAAAGGGTTCATTAATGGGCGAGTGAGATGGTAAGGGAATATCAGATGGTTCAATAGTAGATGATTCAGGTTGGGAATGTGTAGGTGAAGAAGGTTGGTTAATAATAGGAGTTGGTTCAGGATTAGAGATTTCATGGACTTGGGATGAAGGTGGGGTTGGAACTTGTGGTGATGTAAGAGTTTGTATATGTTCAGGAGATGCAGGAGGAGAACCAATATGCAGATCTTCAACAACTTGATGAACAAATTCTGCAACATTCTCATCTTCTACATGCTCAACCTCAGCATTCTCACCATCAATGTTGCCACCCATATCAACATCTGGACTGCATTCGTCATCATCATCACCGTTACTTCCTTCAGAGTCATTTTCATCTTCACCCTCGTCAACTACTTCAGGCTCAGGTGACTCAGCACCTCCATAATATTCACACTAATGTCTAGGAGCCATGGTAACACATCAAACTCAACTTCTTGATCAAATTGGCTGGTTGGAGCCAATCTGTTAATTCTTCTGTATACATCAGGATTTTGCAAATGAAGAACTTCACCAGTCCTGACCAAATCTTGCAGTTCAGCACCAATGATAATATGTAAGAACCTTGGATACATAAGAAATTTCTCCCTCTCATTCCTATGAGCATCGACAACCATTCCTTGAAATATCATTTTGGAGAAGTTGAATGGCTGCCTATACAAGATAGAAACTGTGGCTATGGCCAACTCATGGCTCAATAAAGTCCAAGTTTCCCTTCTCAGAGATAAACTATGGATTACATGATGTATCAAAAATCTATAGATCAAAGGTAGCATGCCCTTTTTGGAACTGAACTTCATGAATACCACCTTAATAGTCTATAGTTTATTGAAAAATTCTCAACAATCTCCTTTGAGAATACAGTAAATGCCTTTCAAAATTGTCATTTAATTGTAGTCTTGCCCTTATGCTTGCTTCAGTTATCTATATCTCTCTGTTTTGAATAGTGGCTTCAATTCTCTCACCATTAACATCATTCACAGATTCTACCGAAGTCCAAAAGTCATTTCAATGATTTCTGTATAGAATGGGATTGGCAATGAGGGCAAAATTTAAAGTTGATAGTTGTAGCCACCGCATAATCTAAGTCACTCCTGGTTCTTGGCTGTAACCTCTAACAGAACACACATATTGCGTTTAGGCTCAAATTTGTAAGCCATTGTATCTGTAACAAAAGAACATGCAAACATGGATTAGTATAAATGTTTTGGTTAAAAATTACCGAAGCAATAATTGAACAATTTCGTTAAGTGAGGTAGTGTGTTCTTCAATAATATGGTAAATAATTGCGGTAAAAGTAAAAGGTCGACACATCGATATAGCGAGGAAAAGCCTAGGATCCTAGTGAGGATCTTCAGAAAAAACCTTGGGAAGGAAAAACTATCCATTGCCTCAATTTATTAATAAAAAAATGTGATTACAGCTCGAGAACTTTGATGAGAACGACGACTAGAGTACAGCAGTGGGTGTTGTGATTGCTGAGAATGTGTTCTAAGTTGTTTCATCATGCCCCTTTATATAGAAAATAAAAATAACTAACATTCCTATAAATTCGGGAACCCTAGCTGCTATGACTGTTAGTGGACTTGTTCTTCCATCCACGTGAGATTTGACTGGTCCTCCGAAACTCAGGTGAGAAATAGTCATATTAGCCGTTATGAGCCGTTATAGCCTTTAGTAACCTGCAAGCATAACATAAATATAACATATAGGTGGTTAGTCTAGGATCCCTCAGCTAACTAGGAATCCAAACTTCTAGAATACTTGTTGGGATCATGCTAGAGACAAAATGACCCCTAACAATAAGAAATAGCAATTTAACATCAATGAATAAAGATTTGAGAAAAAAATTTATCTTTAAGAACCTGTTTCTTTGAAAATTGTAAACCTACAAAAAAACACACAGGCAAGTAAAGTTTAAAATATTACAGTTGTCCACCACAATTCATAGATGTTACATTTTTCACTTAATGATGATTTTGAATTTTGATGTCACACCCCGACTCAGGGCCTGGGTGCGACACCCGTTAGTTGGTATCCGGTTTTGAAAATATATCAGAGTTGCGGGTTATTAGTGGAAGTCTTGTAAATATAGTATTCATTTATAAAATGTCGGGTTAGAATCCCAGTTTGGATATTGTAAAATATCAGCGGAAGTCTTTTCGGATAAAATATTATTATATTGAAATCTCGGGAGTTGAATACCCGTTTGATAATTTAAATACATATCTTTTGAAAATATCATTCTTTATAATATTCTGAATAAAATATCTGAGCTATCAGATCATCTCTAATGACTATGTCTCCAATCTTCTATCAGTCTTGCCTGTCAGTTCTATTCTTTACAGTTCCTTGAAATGTGGGGGAAAAATACGTCAGCACACAGCCGGTGAATGACGCTGACTCAATAATACCAGTGTGTAAACAATAACAATACCTTTGTGACAATACTTATTAGGCACCCAACTCAATTGGGTTACAATTACCCTAAGTACATGTACAATTAATCATATACACAATATCATTTCTCTGATCAGTCCCGTAGACTACCAGAGGCGTGTTTGATGATATGCATGGCCTCGGGGAAATCCGAGTCACCATGTATGTATGGATCCAAACACATGTATACTCTTAATTTGAGTATGCCCGTTTCTCATTATTGTAACACAAAGTTTTAAGGATTCGTAAAGCCTATGTAAACAGTTTAGACTCTAAAAGAGTTGTAAAAGTTTAGGGCGTATTCACCTTTTATGATTGTAATCAGTTTCTGACACTGATTCCTGTATATTTGAACAGTTTCGGTTATTGACCCCTGTCAGTAAATCAGTTTCTGTTACTGATTCCTATTTTTGTTTTCAGCTTTCTGATTGATTGATTGTTATCCCGAACCTATAGTACGAGATTAACATTTGTATAAATAACTAGATCAACGATCTAGCTTCATACCCCGTAGTCTGTTTTATATAGCTGTAACCTTGATAATTTATTTGTTTGTACAAAACATAGGGACATTTAGTTCCTTTGTTTATTTATTAATTATATATTAGGTTTCTTCTTCAGGAAGAAACATTTATACCAGGTTTCTTCTTCAAGAAGAAACATTACTTTATCTCTAACCTGTGTGAATGAATAGTTTCTTTCTTAATCATTAAGAAATACTATTTAACTATAACCTTTGCATGTAACTGATTACGTTTCTTAATCGTGAAGAAACAATAACTTAACTATAACCTTTGCTTGTGAAAAGTTATATTATGCTTATTAATAATCAAGGTTCGGGCTATACCCCCGACTATGGTCTACGCTATTATAATAATAATATTATATTATTTAAACAGAACCCCTACCTTGCACGGGTATTCGGGGTTAGTTATCTAAGATTGGAACGTTCCGCGAGACCGGCATGCAAACCGAGGCTAAGTGTGTGTAAATTATGTGTTAAGTTTGGTGTGAAATGAAATGCCGTGAGCCTCCCTTTTTATAGCCGAATTTGGGTACCATTGCATAGCGCGATGGTTCCTTGTCTTAAGCCATCGCGTAGGGTGATGTCAGAGAAACGATGCGTGGCTGCTGACTCAGAATTTTTATTTTTAGTCCCTAGTCTTTGATAACTTGCCACTTCTTGATCATTCTTCCATCTTCCAAAAATACTAAAGCGGCCCTTATGCGGCGATGCGAGCGTGCGAAGTGCCAAGTGCGCCATCAAAACGCCACATTACGCCCATCGCCCGAGTCCGAGTCCGTGTCCGTGCGCGTGCGCTTCGGGTCCTTCGCACCCTCCGTTAGGACTATGGAGAGTTTTTAGCCACATTAAAACATTTCTATGGAAACTTGCTTCCTTATAAAGAGCTTCCATTTCTTTGTTTGTTTCCATGTGGGATGAAAATTCCATTCCTTATTTATACCCATGGGGAATGCTTCCCTTTTCTTCCATCTTTCCATGTGGGTTGGAATTTTCTTATTTCCTTAACATAAGAATGCTTTGTTTTTCTTATCTTATTCTTCCCATTACTTGCCTTTGAAATTATTTTTAATCATTCAACTTTCAAAGTTGACATATTTGGTCCAAAATAAATATGGGTTTTTCCTAGATGTTACATCCTCCCCACCTTGAAATGAATCTCGTCCTCGAGATTAGCTTGTCTTAGGTTTGAATGTTCTTACTTTGTAAATCTGTGATTAGATTCCATCTACTCCGATTCTCGCATTTACTGTCATTGCAGAATGATAAAAATTTTCAGACTTGTTGCTAACTTTACATCTTGATTGATGTAATCAGTCAATAGTTCAGAATATCATAAGTAATTGCAAATTGCAAAACACAAGTGGCTAGTTGTGTTTAATTATTTACCTTACCTTTGGAATTCTAAACATTTACCAATGTTAGCTTTATTGCTTCTTGGATTCGATCTGTCGAATCAATTCCATCTCTTCACCCTTATCATTTGTTTTCCGTACGTCATAACAGTACCTTTGTACTTTTGAGCAATCATATCTGATATGCTATACAATCATGTCTCTTAAATGTTCTCGAGTTCCTTTGACTTTTTGATCATCCCTGTTGATTATTCCATTAACAGTATCTCTTGAATACCTTGTGATTGAACAGAGATTTCTTTCAATGGTATGCTATCTTTGCATATTTGATATCTCGTAACATCAGTGACGTTCAAAATCTTGTTCCCTCAGTATGCTATTAACCTAATAGGCTTGCATAAATATCTAGATGGTGTTTCTTGGTTAATCATCAGACCTTAAGTTTGTTTCAGTTTAGCAGATTCGTGGCAGCAGACTCATGGTCCGATCAGCGGATTTTTAAGCTTAATTTATTTCAGCAGACTCTCAGTCTGATCAGCAGATTTTAAGTCTGATTCGGTTCAGCAGACTCTTTAGGTTTCACTTAACCTTAATAGAGTTTTATAGTCGTTTTATATTTTGTATTTACATATGAAGTTTAATACGTCTTGGCCTAATAAAGATAGTTCATTCCATCTGGATGAATCTGTCAGACGATAACCCAGTTTAACATGTTAATCAATTTTGAATGTCAGCTTTAATTTCAGTCATTCGATTGTTTTCAAGCATTCTTGTGTATTGACAAGATTTGTATGCTAATATATTATTTAGAACATAGGGAATTAAACACCCTTTCTCAGTTTACAAAACTTCTCGTTTTCAGAATGAGTTACAACTAATGTACAGAAATTAACTATGTTATTTGTTGTCAGATATTTATGATTTCTTCTTACATTAGTGTCAGTCTTAATTAGCTTTTCTTTTCGGGCAATTTGTTTTGAAGTAGCCCATTTCTCCACATATGAAGCATACTCCTTGTTTCTTCCTGCATTCTTGCATTGTGTGTCCTTCTCTATTGCAATATGCACACTTATTTGTGCCTTCTCATCGACATTTTCCAAAATGTTTTCTTCCACAAGTTTTACAAGTGGATTTTGAAGTATTTCCTTCTTTCTCTATCTTCTCGTAATCTTTCATTTCTTGATTTCTTTTTCTTCTTTTTTTTGGTTTCTTATCATGCTATTGATCAAGTATCCGGCTACTTCCATGGCCGACTCAATTGTTTGCGGCATATTAGCTCTTACCAAGTCTCTTATCTCTCTTGGCAACCCATATATATAACGTGTTATCTTATTATATTCCGGAGTAACTAGATGTGGAACTAGTCGGCAATATTCAAGGAATTTAGTATTGTATTCCCTGAGATTTGTTCCAACAACCTTGTGATTCCACAAATGAGTTAGAATTCGATCCATCTCATGAAGTGGACAATATTTCTTTATAAAAAGTGTTGGGTTTCTTTGGATATTTTAAATTTAGTTCACCATTTAACTAGTCATTAATTAAGGCGGAAGCGTGATTATCTTGAACTTTATGTACATATATCCAAATATATGCATTACAAGTTCATATGTGTGTTAATCTATGAATAACCCTTTATTCTTGTTTCAAGATTACCATTAATCTTGAGATTAGAAACCCGAGACTAAGGATCAAATAATACGGGAAAAACTAAACTATCAAAGCTTGTAAAACTTACATTCTTAAACCTTTAAGAGATGTAGTTGATGGTTGAAGAAGATGATGATGTTTCTTGGCTAGCTTTCAAGGAGAAAACCTCAAATGGTTCGTACCCCGAGCCTCCAATACACACCAAGCTATGTTAGGGAGCTTGAACACTTGAAACCGAAAACCGAATCCTCTTCCTTTTGCTTCTTCGGCCGAACCAAGAAGAACAAGAGAGAAAAGTTGGTTTGCTTACTTGAAAGTCCACTTTGTTACTTGTTTTAATATCTATATATATTCCCATTC
>NW_027504966.1:0-107462 GCF_021521415.1 Bidens hawaiensis
GGTTTACAATAGAAGAAGATAATGAATTTTAATTGAAAATCGTCTCGGAGGTTGAAATTCATTTGAAATTCATCTAAGGAGATGAATTTCAAAAAACCTTTCAAATCTATCTTATTTGAAAACTCACGTTGCCGATAAAAACAGCTTGAAACATCACGTTACAGTTGGTTTTTTTCAGGTTATTTTTGGTGTCAAAAGTTACGTTTCCGACAGATTTGGGATGAAAAACATCGTGGTAGGTGGGAGTGGAACACACTTGGCAGAATCTGATTCGTCCACGAAAAGTCACAGGGAATCTCACAAACTCACGTGTACGTGAGATTTGAAGGGCTATTTTGAGAATTTCAAATCTCACATGCTATTTGTTGTTTTCTCTCTAATGAAATGGACTATTTTGGTAATTTGCTCAATTCAAAATGTACGTTCGTTTTTGAATTATTTAAGACGTAGGATTTTAATCTAACCCGACTTACTTTAAATAGTTATTATATTTGGGTGTTATTATTATTTAAATAATTACAATAATACATAATGATAACATTAAATAATGTAGTGAAATTAAATGTACTTTATTTTATAATATTTTTTTTTGAACTACCAACTAAGTGACGCCGGGTACTTCGTACGCGGCCCCATTGGTTAAAAGTAACCTGAGCAGGCCACGAGTCCGGACGGACGGAGCCTCTAGCGGTCCACCTATTGAGGGATTCTCCGGATAAAATCCGCCCCCCACACCCGCCAAACGGCACGACAGCGAAGAGCCGGTAAAACCGGGTGAGATCAGGACTTGAACCATGGCAAGTCAGGGTCATCCCTCATATCTCCCATATAAATTGATGATAATGAGGTTTGAACCTCATACCTCTCACTAGAGAAGTGAGTGCTCTACCATCGAGCCACAACCAATTTATATTTTATTATATAATATATACTAATTTATTAATAGTTACAAGACAATTTTATCTTTTATTAATATATATATAATGTATTTATAGATAGAGTCAAATTATTCTATAAAGGAAAATAAAAATAAGAAAGATGAGAAGGAAAGAATTTGTAGGCACATAAAAACCCCTCAATTTTGTTTCAAATAAATAATAAAAAAATCATAACTCAAAACTTAAGAAAAAAAACGAAAAAAGTAAAAACATAAAAATATTTTCACCGTCTTTCTCGTTTCCAAAAAAAGACACAATGGTGAATGAAAAATATCATTGTTTCTTTTTGTATATAATTGTGTTTTATTTTTATTTTCGTCATTAATTGTGTTTTTTTTTTCTTGACATTGTGTTATATTACTCAATATGTTATGAACCGGCCCTAACCCGTACAAGCGGCCCAAATCAAATGGCCCAAACATGTTAAACGTTCCAAGTTATAAGCAAAGTCACAAGGGAGTCGAGGCACGGATGAATTTATGGTGAATTGGTTCTAGTCTCCCATCTCCTTTCTCTCTGTATTCTCATCTTCTTTCTATTGGACCTTGCTTCTTGTAATTTTCCATTTACAATTGAAAGATTAATTGATTTGAGTGTTATCAATTGAATTATTTGGTTAATTCCACTTTGTATTAAGAAGTAATCACTTCACAATATTGTGCTATATTTTGTTCGGCATTGTTTATATTTTGTGATCTATTGTGTTTTTTATTAATTATAATTGTGTTTTTTGTTCATTTCTGTCATTGCGTCTTTGATCTCGGCATTGTGTCTTTTCGTCAGATTTTTTTTTGAACGAGAATGATGACAGAAACATTTTAGTTTTTTAAATTTTTTCTTTTTTTATTTATATTTTTAGTTATGGTTTTTTATATCTTCGAACACACAACCTAAATATTTTAATAATAAATACAATAAAACATGACATTCCCTTATTTTAACGGGTTGGAACATAAAGGTTAGTTTGATTGGGGAGGCATTTTAGCCTCATCTGAGTCCTTTAAGCATGTGGTCATGCTCCCAGTACCAACCATGGTCAATTACCTTTACAAAATGACAAAAACATACTATTTTTTTGTTTTGGTCTTCGGTTAGAACGTAAATTATAACTCGTTTAATAAATAAACTCAAAGTCTGAACTTCCCATATTGAGTTTTACTAGTCTCAATCATAAAATAGCATATGTTTTTATTATAAATATACTAATTTTATCTTTATATAATATTTGCTATGTCATATAAAACTGATTAGAAACAATTAATTTAATAGTATATATAAAAACTTAAACTATATATGCATACAAAAAACAATTCAAACATTTAATAAACAATAAACAAGTTAAGTCTCGTTGCTCGGGTTTGAAACTATTAGCAAATCAAGCTTGAGTTTTATACACGTAAATTGAAATGAGAAGAACTCGAGCCCAAACTAAACTCATTTAAATTAAACAAGGCGTGCTAATTTCGGCTGGTTTACACTCTTGACCGATACACAATTCCCACTTGTGTTGCTTATGTTCGACCTACAAAGGGTCTGCACCTCGATGGTTATTTTGTTACAATGTCTCAAGTATACAAGAAATAAATAATAATAATAATAATAATAATAATAATAATAATAATAATAATAATAATAATAATAATAATAATAATAATAATATTATGAGTCCCAAGTTAGACAAATCCTACATAGTATTTATTATGTTTATATCTATTAAATTTAAAGCCAAATTTATAAGTTATTGTTTTAATCCTTCAAAGTTTTTTCTTAATTAACTGTATATTAGTCATGTTAAATCTAAATATATGGTATTTTTAGTTATAATCTTATTAAGAAGATTTAAATTAATTTAAAAATAACAACACATGCGAGTAAGTTCATTTGACAATATTATCCGGATAAAGTCAAATTCAAAATTTATAACTCTAAATCATAGTATTTGAATATTCTAATGTACTATTATATAACTAATAATTATATCTTTTAAAACTACACTTTTTAAATCTTAAATTAACTTCTAAATTAAATAACTTTTGTTTTGGAGTATTTAGATGTATAAATTTGTTACCGGCAATAATAATAAATTAAAATACTTCTTTTATTTTAACGACTAAATGTTACATTCAATAAACCTTATATGTTATCTAAAAATTGTTCTCTCACATTTGTACCTTAAAAAATGCATGTAAATTTCTAAAAATTGTACACCAAAAAAAAAGGTGGAAAACGTCTTTAGAAGAGGCTTTTGAAGCAAGCCTTATAAAACTTAATGGGCTTAAAGCCCTTAACTTGTGCACAAGATTTATTTATTTATTTATTTATCCCATCATTTTGACATAAGTTGAACTCAATGTCACAATGTGAATCTTCATAACATTAACCAAATATGATTGTATGCTAAACCCAGAACCTTTAAACAAAATAAGGGTAAATCAGAAAGAAAAGTAAACATAGTTTGATAAAATATGGTTCATGTGCTTCAAAAATGAATGTCAGAATGAGAATGAGAATGAAAATAATCCAAGTTTCCAACATGAATCAAAAGAATGATCATTGATCCATCTCCTCACTACCACAACTACTTGAATTAACACTTTCCCTCTTTGGCAACGCTGCCGCCTCTTTCTTGCTAGAATGCTCACCACCACAATGTAGCCTATACATCAAAAGCCAAACGTGTTACTATATATCAAACGGGTCGATTTGATTTATGTTTTATGTGTTCCAAGTAAAAAATCATTACCCGAAAAAGAAAGTTCAACCGAATTATAAATTTAAAAGTTGTGACAGGTTATATTGTCTTTAACAGTAAAAGATTAGCTTAAAAGAAAACGGTTCAAACGGTCAAACATCATAAGTGAAAAGGTTTTGACAAAGGTCATACACCATCGACAAAGTTAATATTTTTTGTAAATAATTAAGGATTCACTGAGATGGAAACGGGTCAAATGGTCAAACAAATCGAAAGCTAAAAATTTGTGAAAAGGGCACGCATTATCTAAAAAGTCATACGTTTTACTAAGAAAAATAAATGATTAGCTAAAACAGGAATGAGTCAAATGATCAAGTGAATCAAAAGTTAAAAAGTTATGACAAAAGGCATACGTTATCGAAAACGTTAATACTTTTTGTCTAAATAATAAAGGATTATCTGAAAATAGAAACAGATCAAATGATCAAACTTTTTTTTTTTAATTTATAAAACTTGAATAATGAATTATTAACATTTAACACCAACCAAACTACATCTGGATAATGTGTAAGCGAGCAACAAGTTGCGCCGCTATCCCCCTTTTGGATCGCAAAGCCTATTCTACTAAATATAAATCTTTGGTTCCTCGGGCTCTGCGAGTCACAAGGGATCAATAAAAAGTTGAAAAGTTTTGACGAAGGATCAATAAAAAGTGACATTTTTATTGTAATTATAAAGGATCAGCTGAAAAGGAAACAAGTCAAATGAATTATCAAACGAATTAACTGGTTTGATAAAGAGCATACAACCGAGAAAAAAATCATCTTTTTTGTCAAAAGAAGGAAATACTAGCTCAGAAAGAAACATGTCAAATGGTTAAACAAATAAAAAATTGAGCTAAATTGCACACATTATCAAAACTTATATATATTATTGAAATAGTACACCAGCAGATGAAAAGAAACGATTCAAAAGATCAATCGGGTCAAGTGGTCAAACGAGTCAAATGTCAAATGGGTCAAAAATTTTCATAAGTGCATACATCATCAACAAAATTATACTTTTAACGAAATTATTAAAGCATTGACCGAAAAAAAGGGTCAAATGGTACAAACAAATCAAAATCTGATATGCACGTATACATAATAACAAAAAAAAATTACTGAAAAAAATTGAGTGTAAAATTAATACATAAAATGTTTCAGGTCAACCCGAATCAACCATTCAAGATTACTAATTTAAACCAGTTTCTAGTTTAACATACCTCAACTGAAGTGCAGCTTCTGAATCAGTATTATCAGACCCGTAGTAGCAGACAGTATCCGGGCTGACCTGATCATGCTTCGAGTGACCCGCACTGCTACTTGGAACAGCAGCAGGAGTGTATGGTAAGAAACCCTGTTGACTCGGCTGTTGACTCAACGGTAGAAACCGCTTTAACTGTTCAACCTGCACCAAACACACACTTCACATTATTAAAAACATTAAACTAACATTAAATAAATTAAAACCATAACAGAGGTTGTTGTAACGCGATTACTTCTCCTCGAAGAGCATCGTTTTCATAAGCAAGTTCTCGTTCCTTGCGGTTTGAACGTTCGATCTCCTCAAACAGCATAGCATCCTGAAATTGTAATGATTCACATTGTCAATTATAAGTTCATTAAAATTTGAAAATTTATAAAGATGTATCAAAACCTTCTTTTCTTTGACTGAAATTAAGCCGCCACTTAGTTGTTGCTCGAGTTGATGGAGTTGTTGCACGCTTGCGCCACCAAGGTTGTGGCCCATTAACCGCCTGCATCGTAAACACAAAAACATTGACATAACGGTAAAAAAATTAAATATTAATAAAATATAAATTAATGAACTAAAATATGAATTTCCGAATGAAATTAGTACTGCTTACGAGTTTTCATTTCTAAGTCTTGTTACTTCGTTTCTCAAGAGTTCTAGCTCGGCTTGTTCTTGACTCTATGAAAAAGCAAAGACGTGCATGAACATAAATAAACTTAAATATGAGTATAAATAAAAATAAATTAAACTAATACAATTGTACCATCTCAGCTTGTATTTGTGATGTCGATGGTTCTGTCGCCCTGTTGTATCGATCAATTATTCCCCTCATGCTGCAATGTTACAAAAAGATTAAACTTAATCATATAATGTTTCTATAATATGATGCAATTAGCAATGTTGACACATATCAGTACTCTTATAAAGAACTACAATTTTAAAATAATTAATCTTATATGTCATCAGTGAGTTCTATACAATGAACCTTAAAATAAACTAGTACATTCATCCTAAAAAATGTCTGCTTGACAACAGAAAAGCTAAAGGCAGATTCTTAGTTTACAGAGACAGTCATTCAATGTACACAATGAGGTAAAAAAAATCAAAAGATCAATCTATAGATAAAAACCAAGATTTGTTGAACAAAATAGCAACACACAGCCCTACATATCTTCACATAAACACAACTGATTTCATCATGCCAGCAAGATCATCTAACCACTTAAACCAACTGTAACAAACATTCACAAAATCAACGGTTATATTCATAAACATTAGCAGAAACTAACAAAATAGCTGATAAACTGTTCCAAAAAATAATAATAATAATAATTGTTGAAATAAATATCCCAAATTGATTCCTAAATTAGGGCTTTTTATTATCAAGTTTACACAAATTGAAGAATCAAGAACCAATTAATCACATGCAAAAAGATCCCAAATTGATTCCCAAAATTAACCCATCAAAACCCCCAAAATCAAACAGCATTTAAAGATCTAACCAAACAACCAACACCAATTAATTCCACAAAACAAGCAACAACAACTACTTCCAAGTCAACCACAAGTCAAACCCACATGCAACCAACCTAGAACTGGAGAACTCATACAGGCGACCAGTGTTAGAAAACACAATAATCCCAACTTCAGCGTCACAGAGGACCGACAGTTCATGGGCTTTCTTCAACAACCCAGCCCGCCGTTTCGAGAAGGTCACTTGCCTTGTGCTCACATTCTCAATTTTCTTGATTTCGATCTTTCCTCGGCCCATAGTGAACCAAATCGAGAAAGGAGAAAGACCCAGATGATGGAATTGGACAAGGAACAAAACCCAGATGGGGAATTTGAAAAGAATCAAAACCCAGATGGGAATGATAATACTATTGTGTTTTGGACTAGGGTTTGGTGAAGAAAGAAAAGAAATTATCAAGAATGAATAATAAGAAAGAAAAAGAAAAGGAAAGGAAAGGAAAGAGGGGTAAGTTGCTAAATATGGGGAGAGTGGGGAAGATAAAGAGGCGTTTTCCACAAATGGCGAAGAGATATGGAAACGGCAAGCTTGCATGGCAAATCCCATGAGAGTAGTCTAATGCCTGCATGACTCTTTTTCTTTTTGCTACATTGGGGGGTTTTCTTCACATGGGTCCCACACCACATCACATTTTTTTATTATTTTTTTTGGATTCATTTAATGAGTTGTATATGGTTTGGGAAAGTGGGGTGGAATTGGAAAGGGGGCTTTTACTAAGGTCAAGCCTAAATTGAACATTTGTTATTTCTATTTGGACTACAATATTATAATTTGTTTTTGTATTTTAGATTAATTGGAATGATATTGCTATTTTTAGTTTTTTTTATAATAATAGCTTTTCAAAAAAATTTATAAAAAATAAACAAGATAAATGTGCGTACTTGTTATAACTTGATTTACTATGTATACGAGCTTATAAAAGGTGGTTTTGAATGTATACACACGTATAATGTTGAAAGAGTATATTTAATAAAGAGGGAATGGTTGCGTTTTGCACAAAATCCATTTAATGGTTATTGTGAAACATTATTTTTATTTTGTTTTGAATAGTGTATTAGTGTGTTATAAAAACAATGATAATGAAAAAAATGATATACGCTAGAAGGAGGTTTGAAATTTGAATTTACTAAGTTGAAGATTTTGGGTATATTATTTGATGATTTTGTTTTATCTAGTCTAGGAGATATATATAACTATTTAAAAAGATGGGTAAGTTATAGTTAGTTAATTACAATATTAATCGTATTTTGAGTTCCAAAATCGGAAAGCGAAATATTAGAAGATTTATATAATTTTCGAATTTTTTAAAATTAGTATATCCAACTTATAACAATATATACCAAAAATAGACCGTGATAATTGATAAGTAACCAACATAACATGAAATTTGTGGTTTTTAAAGTCAACGACTATTTTAGGGTAAGAAAATCGCCGGGACAAGTATTTTGTAGCACAAGTTGGTCGGGACGACTAATTTAGGAAAAAAAATAGCCGGGACAACCTTTTTATGTAACTTTTATACTTTTCTAAATATTATAGTATTATATTTAATTTTACTCATAACTAGTTTTTCTTTTGTAACTTTTAAAATATAAAGTTTTACAAACCGCCGAGATATTTTTTTTTTATCTACTTATCGACATAAATTTTATTAAAACTTAGCGGGTCAGATTCATATCGAAGTTTTTTTGACCCGCTCAGTTTTGAATGAAATTTATGTCCAAACGTAGATAAAAAAACAAGTCTCAACAATGTTTGGAATTTTGCAAAACGTTATATTCTAAAAGTTATAAAGTAAAATAATATAATATTATAATACTCAGTTAAGAAAAAACCATAACATTAAAGAGTCCGACTTTTTTTATTTTTTCTTTTTAATCTAAAATAGAGGTCCTCACAAGTTAGTGCCACAAAATATTCATCCCGCCAATTTTCTTATCCTATAAGGCTAAAATAGTCGTCCCGATCAATTTTGTAAATTACTTTTTGACTTTTAAGAATCTAGGTGTGGCGATTTGGGCGGACATTTTGGGAATATGTTGCAAAATATGGACAAGAGCTCAAACACACTTATAAGAAACGGGCATTTTCATAATTTTCCCTAAAAACAACTTGCTTAGCACCCTAGATTCAATCACCCAACCAAAGAGAAGGTCTATTTAGATGTTTGACATCGATCATAGTTAGGAGGTGCATGGGATTCCTTACGGGTGTTTGGGATTTCCTTATTTCGGCCTCATACTGACTTTTTAACTTTTTGAAAAGTGAAGTGATGTTTGGGAGTCCTTATGATGAAAAAGATTCCAAAATAAAGGATCCCAAACAGCGAACCAAAAGGTATGGTGTTATAGTGCTCGAACCAAGAACAATGCAATGGTACATGGTGACTAGGGGTGGCAATGCGGTGGTGGTGTGAGATTAAGTGAGAGAAGAGATGGTGGAAATCAACAACTAGGGTTTCATGTTTGAAACAAAGTTATTGAGTGGGAACGAGGGCTGCCAAGTGTACCAGTGGTTCATGCGTGTTGGTTCCATGTGCCTAACATACAACATGTAATGATGTAGAAATTAATATATGATATTATGAGAGTCACACACCACACAACTTTATTGAATATACATAATACGTGATTAAATGATAAATTGTGTCAAGATTAGTTATATCTATTATTTGGTGAAATAAAAGGTGGATATTTATGATGAATTGATAAAAAAAACTGATTGTCACACATGCCCTTAGGGGTCTAGACGTATGATTAACAACTGGTACAATCAATATTTATCAATTGGTTTTAAATAGTCCAATTGATACAATCATTTTCTGGCAAAAAACGTTTTTCCGATGACTTGCAACTAACGTCGTTAAGGTTTGTTAGTCGCGGACCGTTATAAACAATTATACCTTTAGTTGGGATCGACAACAACCAAGTATTACCTTGGGAATGTTATTTGCCAATAAACCATAATTAAAATTATTTAAAATCAATTTTCCTTGAGAACACTTATGATTATAACTGAAATAACCCAACTTTAGTATTTGATGAATACGGAGTATATCATATTGATCTAGGATGACCATTGACCTACCTCCTTCCTATGATTTCTATATACTTTTTACCATCATTTTATTTTCCTTGTACACTTTTTATTCATTTTACTGTTATTATTTTTTTCTTCTTTTTATATAGTATGTTATTAATGTAATATCTTATCTATATATTTATTTATTTATACCCATTTTTCATTCATTATCTTTAAAGATCATCTAATAAGTTTTTTATTTATTTTACAGTTTAAACTTAATAAATCTTTTTGTTGTTCTTTCAAAATTTAGACCACTTTCTGTCGTGTAAAAAAAAAAAGGTCAAATTTATCTTTAATCTAATATTCTAGCGTTACTTTTCGTGTAGCAAATATACAAATACATCTATATATTTTTATATGCAAAATATTAACAAATTTATAAAACTATTTTAGCATTACCCATTTACTATGCCATTTTATAAAATTTTATTTTACATACAAAACAAACATAAATCCCAACAAAATATAAATTTAAAAGACTTTACCCATCTATAATAAAAACGATATTTCCTCATCACAATTGCAATAAGAAAAGTCCTTCACACTCAATTAGGCACTCTATACCAAGGCCGTTTAAAAAGTTCATGTCACTCAAAACTCAACTAAAAATTTGAAAAAGAAAATAGTTTAAAGTCAGCTCATTTTTAAATGAGCCTAGCCGAAGCTGGCTTGGTCTATAAACAAGCCGAGGTCAAGTCAAAGCAAGCCCGTTAGTAACTCGTTGACTCGTTTAACTTAGACCCAAGTAATAGTGTTTATAACTCAACTCCGTCTATAAATAAGCCCATAAAGTACACTTTTCTTAAATACTAATTTTTTGTTTAACGTCAAGCCATATGTTGGCTCTTGCCTTTTACAACCCAAACTTAAAACTCAAATTTCAGCTCATTAAGCATAAACAAGCCATTATATTTAGCATCGAGCTCGTCAAGCCATATGTTGGCTCAAGCCTTTTACAAGCCAAACTTAAACTCAAATTTTAGCTCATTAAGCATAAACAAGCCATTATGGCTTGGCCCGAGATGGTACTTAATTAGCACAATAACCAAATAAAATTAAATATAAAATAAATTAAAAAATTAAAACGGTGTTTGCAGTTTACCCCAACTCGTACCGTTTGAGGTTTCAAAGCGTACATAAAAATGATACACAACCCAACCAGGATCAATATCCAACAAATGATAATGCCAGAAATGATAGCAGTCAAGGCATCTCACACAATCATCATTTATTTATGTTTCATCAGTCAAATCAACAATCAAATGTAAATAAACAACAACAATGTAAAAATATAAGAATAGAAAAATAGTAACATAAATAAAAATCAACCTGTCATGCCACAGCGAAGTAAACAACGCCAGTTGGCATCCTAAAGACGATGATCACACCTTATTACCAACTTCCTCCTCTTCTGCTATCGCTCGAATAGTCAACCGTCATGAAAAGGCAGGCGGGTCACTGAGATCAGAACTCACGTCCAGTTTCGTGCACACATATATGAAATGAGAATCGGGATCTTCTAGAGCATAATCAGCCGGAAGCATTCCCTCCTCGGTGGTTGGAACAGGTGACAACTGTGATTTAGGAGATGATGTCGAGCCTGGCGGCTTTTGGAAGCCAGGCCTGGCTGCAGCAGACACCAGTTTTAGTACCAATATTAAGTACTAGAATAAACGGGCTGGGTAAATAAACGTTTATGATTAATTATGTGTTAGATATCATTAGAAATAGATACTATTCAAATATCAGTGAGACCATCGTGTAGATTTCAATAACTGTAATGAAATTTAAAACATTTTAGGTATTGTTAAGCTAATCAAATAAATCATAATGTACAAACCTTTTCTATGATAATAAGATGCACTAAATACACGAATTAAAAGATTTATAGTAGGTTAACGATCATCTAATCTTTTGTCATCTTTAAAGAAAAAACAGAACCCCCCCCCCCACCTCTCCAAATATATAATTTATAATAAATATTATTATAAAAAATATGAAAAAATTAACTCCGTAATATATATATATATTACAGATAAAAAGTAAAAATAATATATATGCGTTAAATACCAAGGCCAGAGCTCAAGCTTAGTGAATACCAAACCAGAGCTCAAGCTCTTGTGAGTTAAATAAGCCGAGCTCGAGCGCAGACGAGCACGGGTTTGGCTTGGCTTGTATACAGCCGTATTCAATACATAGCCTATTTTAGGTATCATATTGCATAAACCACATAAAGACTACCTATTGATTTAGCAGTAATAGCATCACTGCCTTTTTTTTTCAATCTCCCACAATATCAGGACAACCCAACAAACAAGTGCTTATACGGTTCTCTACTAAAAGTTGGGTTTTGTATTTAAAGCACTCCTATATAGATGTGTGTGTAGTTGTATTAAAACAAGAAATGAAGAAAGTAAACTGATACAGTCATACACATATAAGTTGTAACCAATAATAAATTCACACCAAGGCAAGAATTCAGTTTAAGTTTACTCAAATTTCAGCTAAAAGTTATTACTTATTACAATGAAATAGACAGATAAGTTAAGAAATAACTTACGTATGATGTACAGGTCTATTTTCCAATTGTAAACTGGGCGGTTTATATGAGGCATCCTGACCGTTGGATCACCATATGTAATCTGCATTAATGGTATCTATATATGAGTTCATTTAAAGGAGATATACATGAACATATAAGGATTCATTGTTATACCAACATATAGACCCCTCCAGGTTTAAGAACCCTACAAATGAAAGAACGCATGTTATGATTATAACTTGCAATCACGAATATAATATAATATTTATGGTTCTTTAGATTAGACAGCAGAAGACCTCAACCTGCTCACTTCCCCAAGCATTTGAGACGCGCTAATTGGAGCATCAGTTCCACACTTCAAAAGCAAAAAGAAGTTAAAGAAATTAGAACACATGGAGAAAAACAATACTTACATATACATATATACATGCACGCATGTATAGTTAACACATGAATGGTTTGTTCATTATGTCCGTTTAAGTTGTTTCATTTATGTTCATTAGTTTACGTTTGCTCAAGTTCGCTTGTTAACGTTCGCTAAACCGTTAACATGTTCATTTAAAATTTTTGGGCCATTACAAGTTAGTCTAGTCTTAACAACTTTTTAATTCCCAACACATTGTTCATCACATTACTTCTAAATCGTTTAGCTCAGTCATTATCGTTTGTTTACGCTCGTGGACGTTCATTTATATTGTTAATGGACGTGCATAAATGAACACAAAGATGCTCATTTTCATAACAAACAAACACGGACAAGAAAAACTCATTCATTTAATTGTCCGTGTTCAATCGTTTATTCAGCTAATGTTAAACGAACAAACACGAACATTACATATATTGAAAATAAGCATAGCTTACCATAAGCGAGTCAAGAGTTCCTAAAACCCGCAGATCAGAAATCATGCAAAGAGAGCAGAAAATGATTGTTAGTATAGAAAACACCACGAAGCAATAAAAGTCAGCATGAAAACTGAACTCAACATATTCAAGATTCAAGATTCCATTTAGAAGGATGTCAAGACGACAAAATATACCAAAAGTCTGTTTAAATTTAGAATAACAATATTTGAACCATTGAATTTGTACCTTTATCAATTACACTATCAAATGTATCGTCCAGAAAAAATCCCATATCCCGAACATCCATCTGCAAGTCTTTGAATATGATAAGGAAAGCTTTAGACTTAATTTACTACAAAGTATGAATATTAATATAATAAACAATATAAAAGTAACTGGTTTGTAGAACGGATACATTTTAACTGAGGGACATGTTCATATTTGCGTCTCATCATCTCAATAGCAACACATGAAATGTCAACATTCATAATGTCTCCATACCCGTCTTTAATCATGTCCTCTGACATAACTGCCAACAAATGCACACACAAAAAAATATATATATATATGAACTGACATGTATATTGTATTTGCAAGATAATTGTTGACCGAACACAAAGCAGCAGTATATATACAAATGCTTGAAAGGGGAAAAAAATCAACAGGAATATGTCATAACTCAATGAATCCTAGAATCCTAGACCTTAAAACTATGAGACAATTGCATATTTCCCCTTCCAAACCCAGCTTAATTGTGTATTTACCCAACCAAAAATTGAATGGCATATTTTCCCCTCCGGACCTCTTCAATTGTATACAGTATATTTACCCAACCCAAAAATTCAATTGCATATTTCCCCGTCCTTAATTAAAAATTTTACCCATTTTGGTTTATCATATTAAAATACTTTTACTTCATCAACCAAATAACTTGATCTATCATATACAGTAAACATGTATAGATTTAGAGTTAAAACATCATATATAGTTAACCAAAAGGCCACATTTTTTAACTGCTATCAACAACCAGAACACTTGATCTATCAGTTCTAAGCATGTTCCATGGATATCTAAATTGGCAATAATATCTAAGTTGCAGTCAAACAAACTGATGTTACTAGTACTGTTCCACAGCCAACAATGTGACCCATCCATTTCACTCATTAGAGAGTTTAACAGTGGTCACCATATCATCTACCATGTTCTCAAGTTGACTGTAAGTCTGCAACTCTTACAAACTTGACAATCAATAGGGACCTTAATGAAGGTTTGTGCCTCTATTAGCATCAGAATCACATTCTTTAGCAAATAAATTTAATACAAATTTGTCAGGTTAAGCACAGATCATACTTTTCTGTAAATAGGAAACATACCGGGCCATAACGAATCACAAAATTAGTAGACATAAGAGGTCAAATGTTACAAATTACTAGTATGTTACTATACATACCATGTTCTTTGTCATTTTCCGCATAAAAGAAAGAAATCAAATTCTGCATATTATCTATTAGGGAAAATGACCAAGAAATTCCAAATATTTCCATTCTAAAACCGTGACTTACCACTTTTTAATTATTAATTCGACAATTTTTAGAGCCAACCATATTCTTCCTCATGTCCTAATACAAAGGTTTTCCTTTCCTAATTCCATTTTCTTAAAACTTCATGAGCCGGTAGTTACTACAAACTGAGCCAATATACAACTAGCTTCTGCCAATATAAAACTAGCTTCCAACAATATAAAACCAGCTTCCGACAATATAAAACTAGCTTCCAACGATATAAAACAAGCTTCCACCAATGCAAAACTAGCTTCCGACAATATAAAACTAGCTTCCGACAATACAAAACTAGCTTCCGACAATACAGAACTAGCTTCCGACAATATAAAACTAGTTTCCGACAAAATAAAACTAGCTTCTGCCAATATAAAACTAGCTTCCTACAATATAAAACTAGCTTCCGCCGATAATAAACCAGCTTCTGCCAATATAAAACTAGCTTCCACTTCCGCCATAATAAAGCCAGCTTTTAGCGACTCGCTGGTATAACAACACGTGTCAGAATTCGGTTGACTCTACAAACTGGCGGATTAACAATTAAAAAGTGACTGTTTTAGAAACTCTATGTCAAATTAAGCCTAAATTCAGCAACTGTTCAGCTCTTGCACTAAACCTATGTCAATTAAAACTACACTACACAAATAGTTCTCAAATCGTACAGAAATGAAGTATAGATAGCTAATTGAGAAGGAAAAGTAACATACCGGCATTGCCGCAACCAACCATGAGGATTCTGGAGGACGTCGGGATGTATTTTCGGACGAACGGACGTAAGGCGTTGTACCGCTGGTACCAATCGAACGAACCGACTGAAGCCTCCTGTATGTACCGAGCGTCCCAGTATACTGAGTCGCCGTAGTTGTACGTGTTGCATGCCGACTCATCGCTGAACATCGGAGCCACTCGCCGCTGCCGGAAGGTGTGGTGGTTAGGGTTTGGGCGGTGGTGGTAGTTTGGATTTTGTTTATGGTTGGTTATTACTCCAATGAGTTTAATTGAAATATGTGTTGTAAGATAGGGAGGAAAAGTTGTACATTGGCTTGTAGTTAGTTGATTGATATGATAATCTTAGTTGTTTGCTAATCTAGTGGCTTCTAGGCAAGTGGTAGTTGATTGATTGGATGACAAAATTTGTTATATTATTAAATATATTTTTCTTATTTTTGATTTTATCGTTCTCTCGTTGTTGATTAGTCATTATTGGTTAAGTTATGCTTTGCGGGTCACTCTCGATCCTTCTTTATCATTCGTTATATAATGTCATCTCAACTTTTACTCCATCTTCTAATCACATCACTTAATTCATGCTATAGTTATACTATATATTTCGTTTATAATATTATTTAAAATAAAAGAAATTTGAAATAAAAATAAAAAGAAAATAAAACTTATTGAAGGGTTTGGAAAACGATCTGCATGAGGATGGACATTTGCAACCACCCCCTCCCTCGGTGACTAGTGACCAATGAAGGGGTGACATGGTGTTCCAATGGTGTCACGTGCGTCAACTTAGCACCGTGAGCCATACCTCATGGCATTACTAGTTACTCGTGAGGTTTTTGGCACTTATAATGTGGCGTATGTCAACCACAAACATTGGCGAGTGTGGCTAGAATATTGAGGAACGATATGTACTTTCACTTAATGTGTTCATGGTCACTAGAAACCACATGCAGTAAAAGGTGGAGAATTCATGTCTTTTCTTTGTTAGTTTTAGGACATCATGGACCATCTTATGTCTTTTAGCAGCTAATAACTTGTTTTAGGTCAAACATGTTATGTTAAAGACTTAAAACCATTATACAAGGCTTATGACCAATTTGTTGACCATGGACCTTTTGTTTCTTGTTGTAACACCCGCATTTTGTAAACCCTTTATTGATATGCTATTTTTGAATATGACCTCGGTTTTTTTCCTTAATTCTATACATGGTGAAAGACTATAAAGATTCTTAGTTCAAAGTCGAAGCTTCAAATTCCTAATTAGCTAGAACTAAACATAGTTCAAAAGTTTCATAAGTTGATACACACGTAATAAAATAATGCATGCAAATACTTTGATCCATTATTAACACGGTGTGTTTTGACACCGAGAGACATTAACAACAATATATAATGGAATCTCAAATACCAACCAAAAATAAACATTTCTAAATCAACAATTTTATGTTGTTGCTCATGGTACATTGTTATGTGCTCATTTGGAGCATAACTTATGTTTTAGTATCCGTATTACTTTCAGTTTTGGTATTAGTGTTAGTCTTGTTATGTTTTGATTTATGTATGTCTGTCTTTATATGCACTATTATTCTTTCCATCACTAGACAATTTTTGGCTCAACCGTTTTTTTTTGTTTATGTGTTGTCTTACTTGCTAACATGTAATTTGGAAATTAGGGGAATTAATGATGAGTATGAACAAGTTCAGGACTTATAATCTTCATTTAGTATTTTAAAATTAAGACTCAGGATTCTTTTTCAGTTTGATTTTACTTGTTGTTTATCCTTGAATTTTGTTTGTTTCCAGTTTTTGGATTGTGATAGGTTTATGATATCATTAATTTTGGTGTTACATTTACAATGGATAAGGTTATGTGTCTTTTAAGAATATAATTGTGTGTCATGATGTTCTTTTTAGGGATTACTCTGTAAAATAGTAACCAAGTTTCAACATTATTTCAATTAGGTTACTGACTTAAAGTTTTGTTCTAATCAGGTCACTTAACTTTTAAAATTGTTTCAATCATAGATATTTGACTTGAACAGCCGGTTATCCAAGTTTCTTTTAAACACACGCATTTTCAAACATGTAAACTATAACTCTACTCCCTCTCTCTCTCTCTCTTCAAAGTTCATCCACAAGACCAAAACCACCACTACCACCCGGTCGCCGCCAGGTCCATCTCAGGTGAAACCCAAGAACACAAACCCTTCATCTTTCTGATCGCAATAGTATAACCCCTTCGTCTTTCCGATCTAGGCTTCACACCGCCTTGTTTTTAGAGCCTGAAATGGTTGCCGACGATGATGTTGGTTACAGTATGTTGGAGGCAAGGCGTCAGCGGTGATGGTTGTTGGCTGGGAAATCGATTTGTAGTTGTATTTGTGGGTTGAGAAACGTGGTATACTATGTGGTGGTGATTTTGGCAGGTGATGGTCGAAGTCTTGGCGGTACTGGTTGGTGGTTAAAGAAGATGGTGAGTTTGGTGATACTGGGAACAAGAAGAATAAGTAATTTTGTGATTTATCTTATATTTATTTAATTATTTTTAATAAAATCAAAATAACCTGCTATATAGGTAAAATACTTAAAGAAAAAGTCTAAGTAACCTGTTGTTCATGTCAAATATCTATGATTGAAATTATTTTAAAAGTTAAGTGACCTGATTAAAACAAAACTTTAAGTCAGTGACCTGATTAGAACAATGTTGAAACTTGGTTACCATTTTACATAGTAATCCCTTCTTTTTATTATCCTTGTTTATTTTCATTCTTTTAATTATAGCAAAATGCTTTGTATTAAACTCTTGAAATGATTATGCATATATAGTGTGTGTTATTTCAAATCCCTAACTTATTTCCAACTTTTCTGTTGCATTATATTTAATGCCGAAAACGTCTCCCTTCAATGAATACACACCTTACTTTCTAGTTATGCGCTTTATAAGTCATTTAATCACTGTGTAGTAGACTTTTCACCAACATAAGCTTAGGACTTTGACAACAAGGAAATCTCCAAACTCCATAATCTAATAAAGTTTAAGATTTGATAAAAACAATTGTACAATATTTAACAGTCATTTGAATACCTGAAGGACCACTAACCCATCAATCATCTCCGTTCTCTAAATATAACCGGACGTCTTCAAAGGGAAGCTATATAAGATATGAAAAATACTTATTTTACAAAACCCAGTGTTAAAAAAGAGATATTGGTTTTTAATACTCTCAACTTTCACCTTTGGTCGATACACTCCCAACTTTTGATTTGGTATACACCACTTTCAACTTTCATCTTATTATTTGTTTGTGTCACTGCCACTAATGGGTCCACCACTCCAACTTTATCTTCTTCCCCAAACCCTACAAACCCAAATTCTCCATTTTGAGATGTAAAGATGTACCATCTTCCTGTTGTGAAGAGATCCACCATTGAGCTGCTTCAAATACACAACACATGTCAACATATTCGATTTATATTCTAGATCCATATTCAAATAAACAAGTCGTTAAAGAGACAATAATGGCAAAGAAGAAGAATGAACGGAGTAGCCAATTTCGTTCGTATTAGTTAAATTCTGGTCAGATCTCAGGGTTAGTTGTAGTTAACGGAGATGACAGTGGTGATAGTGGTGGTTAACGGAGATAACAGTGGTGATGGTGTGTAGATATGGTAGTGGAGATGGTGGTGAGTAATAGATGTGGATCTGAGGATGATGACGACAACAATGGTTAAGGGGATGTGAGTTTAGCAGCAAATGTGTTGATGATGATAGGTTCAACTCTTCAAGTGGTGTCGGCAGTAGAATAGTGGCGATGGTTGTAGGTAACTTTGGTTTAGTGGAGAGTGATGTATAGGGGTGGTGGAGGGTGGCCGAAGTTGTGGTGATTATGGTAGCTGGAGTTCGGTTTTCTTAGAGACAAAGAGGAAGAAGACAACGTGTGAGGAAGAAAATAAAAGTTGGACTTCCTTGTCAGTATCACCATATGCCAACTAAGTTTAAAAAAGCCACGTCACATGCCAACTCGGTTAAAAAAAAGCCACGTCACTGCCAACTCGGTTAAAAAAAGCCACGTCACATGCCAACTCAGTTGAAAAAAAGCCACGTCATAATCACCGCTAATGACGTTAGTGGTCTTTTAGTGAGGGAGTGACAAAAACAAATAGGGTGAAGCAATTTTATCCATCTCTGAATGTACACCCAATGGATTATTTGATCCATATTGATGCAATGCGGCCAGATGAAGAAGACTGACGCCTACTAAAAGAAAGGGGAGTAAATGATGAAGACTAAAAAAACTATTTAAGGTGGCATTGTCCACGGAGAAACCACCCCAAAGCCAAGTAACTGTTGAAAGTGATGCGAAACAAATCAAAAGTTGGAAGTGACGTGAAACAAATAAAAAGTTGAGAGTGATATCGACCAACAGGTAAAAGTTATGAGTATTAAAACCAATATCCCTTAAAAAAATCCAATAAATCCAATTCATATTAGAGGTGGGCAAATATAAAGGTTAATCGAACCGACCCGAAATCGAACTGAAACAAACTGGTTTGAAACCGATTATGTAGAAACCAGTTTGGAACCGATTGAAACCGTAGGTTCGAAACTGGTTTGTAACCTTCTCCACCAAAACCAGTTAACCGAAACAGGGCAAAAACCAAACTATAACCGATCATAAATCGGTTTTAACTTTTAGTGACCAAAACGAACATGTTACAACCTAAACTGGTTTTAGGTTATAAACTGGTTTGTCCACCTGTGATTCATATAAACGAGTAAAAAAGCACCATGTTTCCATAATAATAACACGTGGCAACTTGTAATTGGGTAGCATGACGTACTACCGCTACTGTTATAAACGCCCACCATGACCTACCGAAGAAAGTCAGAAACAACAGAGACGACGATCCGATCACACCGCAATCGGGTCTCCAAATCCCAAAATCACACAAAACCAGATCCGTAACCCTAAAACCCAAGTCCTCTTTCAATTCACCACCAAATCCAATCCAATCCAAAATGACTTCATCCGCGTGCATAAAGCACGTGGACCGATCCGCACTGGTGGCATTTGCTCCCGACGCGCCGTTCTTCGCCGCCGGAACTATGGCCGGAGCGGTGCACTTGTCGTTCAGTTCGTCTGCTAATCTCGAACTCTTTAAGCTCGATTTCGACTCGGATGATCGTGAGTTAGTGTTCTCCGGTGCTGTACCGAGTTCCGAGCCGTTTAATCGGTTGGCTTGGGGGAAGAGTTCTGGTTCGGATGAATTTTCGCTTGGTTTAGTTGCTGGTGGACTTGTGGATGGGAATATTGGTGTTTGGAACCCTAGGGTTCTCATGAGGTATGGTGCTGTTAGTTGCTTAGTTACTTAATTCGTTTTAGCTGATTTGAAAAATGTTGAATGATTTGGTTTGTTACTTGTAGCTCAAGCTACTTCAGTTTCATGAAACTATATAAATAATAATAATAATAATAATAATAATAATATTTGCAAGGCTGTGTGCTTGTTGTGGTTTAATTAGCAAATGCCAGTTAAAGCGGCGAGACAGTAGCTAGCCGCTCTATTAATTAAGCGTTGTCGATTAACTAGCCACGACCCCATTAGAATAGTAAGTGAAGGGAAAAATTCCCAAAATGTTTAAGAGTATACCAAAATGTCCCTCTTTTTTCTTTTTTGAAGATTCCCTTTTCATCCCTAGCAAAACTCGTTGGCTCGGCCGAATTGATATCCACGCCGACAAGTTTTATGAGCCAAATGCCAATCAAAACCAGCCATGTGTTCGCAAATCCGTCGATTACGGCATGTTTTGTGTCCTAGCAAAACCAAACCCTATATAAGAATAATAATAAAAGAAAGTGGTAAAGGGGGATGAGGTGGATTTTTTTATTGGTCCACATAATTAATTCCGTGAACACTTGAACCAAAAGTTGGGTTGCAGACATTTGGGCGTTATTTTGTTACTGCCTTGCACCTTCACGCCACTTTGGCACCGACATTTATTTTAGGTGGGGTGGTGTTCATGGCGCCACTCTGCCTATGTGGCAAGGATGGCACCCCTATAACGCTCCACAACACACAGCCTAATGTCATGACACGTTTTTTTTATGGAAACCTCTTTCATTTGAGGAAACTTGGTCAGAATTAAGAACTTTAGATCATTCATAACATGTTCTTATTTTTGTTTACTTGTAGCTCAAGCTATTTCACTTCCAGATAGCTGTATGAACTATGAACAATATTTAGCATATCATGACACATTTTAGATGGAAACCTGTACAATTTGTGAAATTTTGATATTAATTGACAGTTGACAGTGTTCTATTTGAATGAATTAAGATATTTAGATCATCTATATTATGTTCTTATATTATTGGAAGACTTATTGTAATTCTTTTGATTGGTGTTAGTTCTGAAGAAGGTGAAAGTACTTTTGTTCAACAATTATCAAGACATAAAGGACCTGTGAGTTTCAATTTTTTACATCTGCATATTGTTCTTGTATTCATGCAATTTAATTTAGAGTGCTGGTTTCATTTTGCAATAATATTTGTTTTTCCAGGTCCGAGGATTGGATTTTTGTACCCTTTCACCAAACCATCTTGCATCAGGTGCTGAAGAAGGTGAAATTTGTATATGGGATTTGACTAAACCAACAGAGGCGACACATTTTCCTCCTCTCAAGGTAACCGTTGTTTACTACGTTTGCGTAGCTAAAATTTGACTTACATTTCATATGGCGATTCCTTAGTAAATATCTTGATATGTAACCGAATAGATCTATGATTTGTTCTTTTTGAACTGTTTACCAATAAAATATATTTTGGCCATATAGTCTAAACTAGATCACAAGAAAGTTACTATTTACTTATAAGCGGTTAACCTGATCCTCACACTAAATGACTAAAGCTATAAGCCTATAATACATGCTTTGAAAGGCACTCAAAGGATGCATGTCAGTCACTGCTTAGTGAACTGCTTTTATATATCATCTTGAGAGATGAAGGGTAACTGCATATGGTTGTTATTAGGTCTAGCAAACTGGGCTGGTTGGGCAGGTTCGGGTCAGAACGAGTTTAGGTAGATATGGGTTCTGAGCAAATGAGTTTAGGCAAAACAGGTCATTTTAATAAACATCAATTTGGTTCAGGTCAAAACGGGTTGGGCCAAAATGGAGTTGGGTTGAAATGAGTAGTTTTAGAAAAAAGAGTACCATAATAGGTTCATCAACTACAGTTTTTCATAGTGGCCTGTGCTGGTGGTGGGGGGATGACTACGAGGCGGTGTTGGAGGTGGAGGAGTTGGTGGACAATGGAAGCGCGGCGGTGGCAGTGGAGTAGTGGTGGAGGTGGCGGTGTTACAGTGACGGGTCGGCGGCAAAGGCAGTGCGGCGGCGATGGCAACGGCATTGGGGACGATGGACAACGAGTAGGTGGTGAAGGCAAACAATGGTTATGGATGTTGCTAACCCCTTTTAAGTTAACAAGTGTTATGATAGTAATCCGTTTTGACATGTCTAATTTAAGTATCTTATCCATTTTGACACATTGACTAATTGAAGTATCCCCAAACCCCACCTGTTGACTGATTTGAGATGACTCAAATGAACCCATATACAATTTATATTTGTCCAAATCAACTCATTCTTTGAAGAATGGTTCATGATTACTATCTATAGTTGTTTACTTGTTTTCATAGACTGATGCTTTATATAACATGTTGTGTTTATGATGATATGACTTACCCAACACGTGGATTGTGAATTTGATACCCTGCTCTGTTGAATTGGTGTCTTCACGTCTTTAATAGCTACATATAATGGTTTATATGTTCATGTGTAATTGAGTGCCCATTTAACGCTTAAAACTCATTTTATTAAAAAAAACATGAGCTGTTTTACAGAAGTTTTTTAAGAGAATTTATAAAATATTTATGTTTGTATGAAACAGCTTTAGGGTTTTAAGCAACATACTTCAAGTACTCTTTATTTATAATCTTTCTTGAATGCATTTGAGTGTGTGCGTGTCCGTGATGTTGATTTGAGTGGATGATACTGTTCTATGAAAAATCTGTCTAGTGTTGATCTTGGTTCTTAACCTTTTGGAGCTTTGATATTTGTTTAACATTGGTGTGGTTGATCTACACTTGCGCCGTGAATCGACCATAGTCATAGATAGTTGAAATATGTTGGATATTAGATGTGGTCTGTAAAAGATACTTGAATAATATATATGATAACTGTGAGTACAATAGAGGGGGAATCCTCAATATAAGAAACAAATCAGAAACCCTAGACAGGGCTAAAGACAAATAGACCCTAATAATAAATTAGTGATAATAAACCCTAATTATAATTAAAACGGTCGATTTGCGGTCATCCCTGTACCTCGACCTTGTGTTCTGTGTTAATTGAATATGCAATAAAGGATTGTTGTTGACCCACGGCGTCATTATGTATGGACCACAAAACTTCTGCCATGTTTTATCTTTGTTTTGGATAATCTTGAATATGCTTTTTGCACTTTAAGACACACGGGAGAGTATATTATGAAGATATGATTATTTGCAGTTACGAGTTAGCATTGAAGTCGCATGTTTATAATTTTTATAATGATCGAAAGACACAAATTTCAATGTGTGAACATGTATGCAACAAACTACATTTTGCTATGAGCAGAGCACCAAATTCAAGAGTGCTTATTTGTTTATTTACTGTGCTAGTTCAATAATTTATTTAAATCAGAGTTATATGCATTTGCATGCTGGTTCAGTAACTTATCACAAAGTTGGTTGTGTTACTTTAGTTCATGTCCATCCTCCGTTTATTGTTGACATTCAGTAATCTTGTTTCTGCAGAGCAGTGAATCTTCGACGCATGGTGAAATTTCATTTTTATCGTGGAATAAGAAGGTCCAGCCTATTTTAGCATCTACTTCTTTTCATGGAGCAACTTGTACGGGCCAAAATCACCAGATTATTTTTAAACTATTCCAATTTATTTATGTTTATGGTTATATGGTTTTCTTTGTTTGCGGTTTCAGTGGTTTGGGATCTTAGAAAGCAAAAGCCAATTATAAGGTAACTTAAGTTGGCATGATGAATTTGCAAAAATAAAGTCATGAATGTGTAACTAACTTTGTTTGATTATATGATTTAAAGTTTCTCAGATTCAGTTCAAAGAAGATGCTCGGTTTTGCAATGGCATCCTGATTTTGCCACTCAACTTATTGTTGCTTCTGATGATGACAATTCACCTTCTTTAAGGGTAATTTATCATTGACATTATCCTTTTGTTTGTAAGTGAATGACAGTTTTTGTTGGTTAGTTACTTTCATTTTTGGCATGCAGATATGGGATATGCGAAACACAATGACACCATTGCTAGAGTTATCAGGCCATACTAAAGGTATACTGGTTATCATCTATCTTTTAGCATGTTTATACTTGCAACTGTTTATAAAATACACAATTTTTAAAGCCCCCTTTTCATATGCCAGGTGTTGTTGCCATGGAATGGTGTCCTCATGATAGCACCTATTTGTTAACATGTGCGAAAGATAACCGCACTATTTGCTGGGACACCAATTCCGCTGAGGTGTGTAGATCCTTTTCCAGTTTCATAACTCATTCGTTCGTTTAACTTCAACCGAACAAATGATTGAATACGGAAAATTAGACGAATAAGGTTTTCTTGTTGGCGTTCATTCGCTAAGAAAATTGGTTCGTGCATCTTTGTTCATTGACATTATAAATGAACGGTTCATAAACATAAACGAGTGAACATAGACGAACGAATACAACTGAGTTAAACCAGTTAAAAGTAATGTGAAAAACAATGTGTTGGGCCTAAAAACATATTAAAACTAGACTAAGTTATATTGGCCCAAAATAATTTAAATGAATATATTAATGAGTGTAAACTAAGGAACTGTAAATGAATTAACAAGAAGTGTCAATGTTCCTATGTTTTTAAATAAACGAACTTGCTGTTGAATGGTTCACGAAGGTTCGGTTCTTTTACAGGCCATATATTGTGGTTCTCTGAGGTCTAAACTGTTGGTATTGTTTCAACTTTGCAGATTGCATCTGAACTGCCAGCTGGCACCAATTGGAATTTTGATGTCCACTGGTATCCAAAATTACCTGGGGTTATATCAGCATCTTCATTTGATGGAAAAATCGGTATTTATAACATTGAGGTTCGATATATTGCTCTTGATAACGCCGTAATGTTGCACCATTGTTGTTTAACGTTATAGGTTTTTATTATTTTGTATAGGCTTGTGCTCGATATGGTGTCAGTGAGGGTCACTTTGGCTCAGGTAACACTTTTATTATCATTATCGTTATTATATAATAACTATTGCTATTATTATAATTATTGTTATTATTGGTTTTTGTGTAGCACCTTTAAAAGCACCAAAATGGTATCAACGCAAAGGTGGAGTTTGTTTTGGTTTTGGTGGCAAACTTGTTTCTTTTCACACAACTAATGGGGCTTCAGAGGTAATTCTATTGGCTTGTATATATTTATATTTTTGTAATTCATTTTAATAATGTTTCAGGTTAATGTGCATGATTTGGTCAATGAACATAATATAGCAAGTAATTCATCTGAATTTGAAGCTGCAATATGTAGTGGTGACCGATCTTTATTGAGACTTCTGTGTGACCAAAAAACTCAAGAATCCAAGTATGTATATTCTCGATTTCTCGTTAATCACCTCTAGTTCATTAATTTTAAGCTAACTTAATTTAATCGTTAATCACTACTACTAGGGGTGCTAAAAAACCGAAAAATCCTGAAACCGAGCCATATTCGTAACCGGAAACAACCGAACCGGATTGTGAATTTGGTTTTCAGGTCCACAAATCTTGCTTATTCGGATAACTGATTCAATTGAAAAAACTGAATAATAACAGGTTTATTCGGATAACTGGACCGAATAAATCGGTTGGGGGAGACACATTTCTAATTTGGTTTGGTTTCAGTTAGGGACAAAATCTTTTAAGAATTTAATAAATTGAATCAAATAAACCGATATTCGAACCGATGAATGTCCCTAGAAATCATCATCATCATCATCGTACTCAGTATATCCCACCAATAGCAAAGCTATGGTAGGGTCTGAGGAGGGTAAGATGTAGATAGCCTTACCTCCTCCCTTTAGGAATAGGGAGGCTGCTTCCGGTGAGACCCGGCTTAGTAGTTTTGCATCAAGCCTTGGACATAAGGCACATAACACTCAACCATTGGGACACCCGCCGATTGGTGCATTTACCTTTGTCTTTCGGCCATCAACGCCACCACATGATGCCTGATTAACCTTCCGCCACTTTTGACGTTATTTTCACGAAATTAGTAAAATAACGTCAAAGTTAGTGCAATTTCACTTTTGCCTACCCGAGGGCCCACATATATACCATTATATGTGTGCACCGCAACCATGGCGATTAATGGGTCGCATTTGCAGGTTGGTGGGTCGAACTCAATATGAACCTGAAATTTTTACTCGAACATGATACCAACCAGAAAATCATGTCGCACACATGAACCTGAACACGGAACGTGTATTCACGGGTTTGCACAAACAAGATTTGTTTTACCCGTAAAAAGAATTTTTTTTGGTTTTTTCTTTATGCGAATTGTATCTTAAACAGTCTTAATATACATATTGTTTTTACTTTTGAAGCAATTATGTTTTAAGTATGCCAATTTATATTCAAGCTACAAAATTTTGGCATAAAAACACCCAAATAGTTTAGAAAAAAATATAATGATGGGTTAAAGGAGTCAGCCTGTGAATCCTCTGGGTTCGACACAAACACGGCCCGTTTGGTTAAACGTGTTTGGTGGTTTGACCTGAAACTAACACAAATCCATTTAGATTTTAGACAACCCAAATCTGCAAATTTCATGTTATCTGAAACGGGTTAAATGGATCGGCCCGTGAACTCGCCAGCTTCTACACGAACACGGCCCGTTTAGCTAAACTTGACCCGAACTCGTTTAGACTGAATTCAAACCTGCGAATTTCGTATTATCTGAAATGGGTCAACCTGTAAACCTGTTGGATTCAGCATGAATACAGTTCATTTAGCTAACCGTGTTTGCAGATTCGACCAAATCTCGTTTAGACTAAACTCAAACCTGCAAACTTTTGTTATTTGAAACAGATCTGAAGATGACAAAGAAACATGGGGACTCTTGAAGGTTATGTTTGAAGATGACGGAACCGCACGAACAAAACTTTTGAACCACCTCGGTTTCAGTTTACCTGCAGAAGAACAAAACAATGTTTCAATACTAGACAATCTCACTGAGGAGATAAATTCTTTAAACTTTGACAAAGTTGGTGAAAGTAAAGTTATGGAGGCAAAACCGACACTCAACAACTATGTAACATCTGATAATGGGGAAGATTTCTTTAACAGTTTACCGAGTCCTCAAGCAGTCACACCTGTGTCAACTTCCAATATTACTTTTGCTATTGAAGAGTCGGTTCCAGTTGTTGAAGATTTGAATACGAAAGAAAATGATCTAGAAGATGAGATTGTTGATAATGCGTTTGATGATGCGATTCAACGCGCGTTGGTTGTTGGGGATTATAAGGAAGCGACTGCACAGTGCATAGCTGCTAATAAGATGGCGGATGCATTAGTTATTGCACAAGTTGGTGGTGATTCCCTGTGGGTGACCAAACGGGATCATTATCTCAAAACTAGTACTTCTCCTTACTTGAAGGTATGTTTTTCTTCCCTCTTGTTTTGTTTTGTTTTAGGGTTAATACCATAAAAAACTAGGCCTATAAATGAACCGTTCGTTCATGTACGTTCACGAACCTTCGTTAATGTTTGTTTTTTTACGTTGTTCTTTTATGCTCGTTTATATATTTGTTCATTCGTTTAAGTATTCATTCAAATTTATGTATTACTAATATTAACTTAAAATCTATTTGAATTTGATATTTAAAACTTGTTTAGATATATTTGTTTAATTTTGAAATGTTTGATGTAATGATGATGGTGGTTTGTATTAAATATGGATGTTCACGCTGACTTTTAACTCACGTTGGTCATGTTCGTTTGTGTTTGTTTATGTGCATTTGTTTTCGTTAATCATTGGCTTAGAATATTATCGAGCGAACACAATCCAAGACGAGCATTTTCATTTTCTTAACGAACGAACACAAACAAAAAAGTCCATTTATTGTTTTGTGTTCGTTCGTTTGATGGTTAAAGTTAAATGAACGAACACAAACATGCCTCTTTCTGTTCCTTTACAGGCCTATAAAAACCAACTTAGAAGTTAACTAGCATTATTTTATTTCCTTTTCAAATTTATGTGCATCTTAAACACGTTAGGGAATACAAAAAGTAGTTTTATTATTATTTTTTTATTTTTTTTGTGTGTGTGTGTGTGTATTTTTTACAAGTTGAGGGATATTAAATCCTTAATATCAAAATTATATCGAGTAACTTTTTCATGAAAAGTAAGAAAGTATATTGGTTTTTTATGGTATTAACATTTACTCGTTTATCTTAATGTTGTTTTTTCAGTTTTTTATTTTTATGATTTCCTGACTCACCTTGTTAGTTTAGTGAATACCAGGCCCCTGAAATCTTGGAAAGAGACTCTTGCTCTCCTCTGCACTGTAAGTCACGTAAATTATAAAAAAAATATATTTATAATTTTCATGTCAAATTGCACTTACGTGTGTATTAAAAATCAATTACTGATAACTATTTTGGGATTTAATGACAGTTTGCACAGGGTGATGAATGGACTGTGCTATGTGATAATCTCGCTTCTAGACTTGTAACTGCTGGTAATTCATTAGCAGCTGCTCTTTGTTACATATGTTCTGGAAATATTGATAAAGTTGTAGAAATCTGGTCAAAGAAGGTTACAGTTGACCATGAGGGGAAATCCTATGTTGACCTACTTCAGGTATGTAAACAAAGTGAATGTCGTCAAACAAACATGTAATCTTTGTTTTTGGGGAAAATCTAATATACCCCTCAAAACATGGTATAACACCATATTACCTGACAAAAAAATCAATCAATCAATCAATCAATCATACCCAGTGGGGTCCCACCAATAGCAAAGCTATAAGTAGGGTCTGGGGAGGGTGGGATGTTGGCACACCGTACCTCTATCCGACGGGATAGAGAGGTGGCTTCCAGGGAGACCCTCAGCTCATAGTAACATTGTATGAGAGAAAATAAGGAGCATCAAAGTTTGATAGTAATAAAATTGCTAATAGCACGTAGTACAATTAATAATACCAATACATGTATAGATAACAATATAGAAAATATATGAAAAGAGGAAAACATAATGGTGTGACCAAGAACATGTAAAGAAAAACCCCTACGGTATTCCTTTCTCCCTAAAAATCCTTAGCCTTAATTCTAAGTCTCCAAGAATTCCTATCCTCAACCATGTCCTCTGAGAGGTTTAGATCTAGTAAATCATGTCTAATCCTCTCTTCCCAAGTCAATTTAGTTCGGCCTCTACCCCTCCTCCCCCCTACAGTAATGCTTTCTACGGATCTAACAGGATTCGTCATTTGTCTTCTCTTCACATGTCCAAACCATCTCAATCTCCACTCTCTTATCTTGTCGGATATGTTAGCTACCCCTAATCTCTCCCGAAACACCCTGTTTCTTATACGGTCTAACCTTGTTTCTTACACCTCCATTTTCCGCTCTTGTGCCTTCTTGATGGCCCAGCATTCTGTTCCATATAACATTGCAGGTCTAACCGCGACCCTATAAAATTTTCCCTTTAGTTTAGTTGGGAAAAAAAATCATGACAAAAATTTTTCCCTTTAGTTTAGTTTAGTTGGGACAAAAAAATCATGACAAAAAATTTTCCTTGACAAAAAAATCATGATACTAATTATACCCATTTTCAAATTTATGACGTTTATACCCTTCCCTAAACCTTCATCAAGATATGATAATTGGAGTGTAAGGAGAAAGAAAAGGATACAATAGTCACACCGTAAATTATATTTAATGAAATGGGATATGGTTAGATATGAAACTTTAAGTAATTTGAATGGGTGCATTTGATATTAAATATTTATGCGAAATATGAGGGGTAGGCCTATAAACGAACTGAATGATCATGAAAGAAGCATTATTCGAACAAACGATCGAACAGGAGCACTTATTGAATGGAGTTTTTTTGTTCGTGTTTGTTCGTTAAGAAAAGGAACATATCTGTGTTCGTTCGTTTGTTAACAATATAAACAAACGGTCCATGAACTTAAAAGAACACAAAAGAACGAGCATAGATGAATGAACATAATTGAGCAAACAACACTTGAAAAGTAAACGAGAACATCAATCTGTTTGGCTAAAAAGCTACCAGCTAAACTACATTACAATTGGTGATTTTTAATTTTATAAAACTAGACTAATTGTAATGGATCTTAATGAATATATAAGCGAACGAACTTAAACAAACGTAAACTGATGAACATCAATGAACATAAACAAGCATGCACGGACAAGAATGAACGAACATGACATGTGTTCATGTTTGTGCATTGAGTTTAAATGAACAAAAAATGGTGGTCATGTTTGTCCGTTTAGTCAATAAACGAACATAAACAACTTCCTGCGTTCGGTTCGTTTATAGAGGCCTATTGAGGGGTATGTAAAATCACCCTTTCTTTTTGGTGCATTACTAACTATTTATTATTTGTGTTTAGGAATTAATGGAGAAAACAATGGTACTTGCTTTAGCAACTGGCCAAAACAAATTCAGTGCTTCTTTATGCAAACTTGTTGAAAAGTATGCTGAAATATTAGCAAGCCAAGGGCGTTTATCAACCGCTATGGAATATTTGAAGTTAATAGGAACCGATGGTCTGTCTCTTGAACTTTCCATCTTAAAAGACCGGATTGCCCTCTCATCTGAACCGGGTACGCACCATGTCAACGATTATTAAAATATGGATCTTCACAATTTTTTTAAGAGTTTTATTTCTGAACGTTTAGTAAGACTTTACCGTGCAACAACATATAATAATGTTCTCCTTTTTCTTTTCTTTTTTTATAGAGAAAACCGCAACCGTGTCTGCAGAGTATGGTTATTCTCAAACACATACAGATGTGTACCAACATATGAATTCAGTTGTGGAGCCCCATCAAAATTATTATCAGGTATTTTATGTTCTTATCTTGTTATAACTTCCCACTGCTGTAGATGTAGCCTGAAACCTTTACTATAAAGGAATTATTATAGATTAGCCAATCATATCATTAGTTCTGGAAGTTCTTGATAAGATGGTGTAGAGGTGTGCGTGGTCGTTTTTGTGCTCAAACCGAACCAAAAACTGAAACATCTGATTTTTGATTTTGGCAATGGCTATCGATTTTTACACATTTGCACCTAAAGTTTTTGGGCTATACCATTTATTAATTTCTAATAAATTCTTTAAAGTCGGTTTTTCTGGTTTGTTTTTTTAGGCTTTTGGTTGATGGCAAACCTGAACCGAAAAATCGTTTTTTCACAATACATAAAACCAAACTGTCGGATTTAATTGAAATTATGTTATATTGATGGGTTCTTTTTTTTTCTAGGAAAACTATCAACAGCAATCTGTTCCGTCTTACGATAACCATCATCAACAGCCACAACGAAGCATGTTTGTTCCATCCCCTGCAGTTCCCGGTCCAACTGTACGTAATTTATTCAAGCTATTAATATAATAAATAGCATGAATTTGATGATTCCACTAGGGTTTATTATTTATTTACATTCGGATTTTATTGAAATTATGTTTTATAGATGGGTTCGTATTTTTTTTCCAGGAAAACTATCAACAACAACAATCTGTTCCGTCTTACAATGACCATCATCAACAGCCACAACGGAGCATGTTTGTTCCATCACCTGCAGTTCCTGGTCCAACTGTATGCAATTTTTTTAAGCTATTAAGAATATAAATAGCATAAATTTTCTGATTTCACTAGGGTTCACTATTTATTTACATTCGAATTTAATTGTAAGTATGTCTAGTTGATTGGTCCCTTTTTTTTTCCAGGAAAACTATCAACAACAATCTGTTCCGTCTTACAATAACCATCATCAACAGCCAAAAAGGAGCATGTTTGTTCCATCACCTGCAGTTCCTGGTCCAACTGTACGTAAAATGTGAAATTCTGATGATGTTGTCTCTCGAGAATTAACATCTATTTTGCATTCTTGTAGTTGGGCTTTAATCAACCCCCGGTTACAACTCAAACAGCTACAAGACCCTTTGTTCCCGTGACACCACCAGCACTGAGAAACGTTGACCAATACCAGCAAGTCAACACCTTGGGTTCTCACTTAAAATCTGTATGTGTATATATTTTTTGACCTGTTTGTGATAAAACATAGCCCAAATTGATCCATTTTGCATGATTCTGACTGTCTATCTTTTACCAGACTCAGTTGAATGGTAATTCCAACTATCAAGGTGGACCACCTGGGCCTGGCCTAATGACGAATGTTACAGGCCCAAAGTTACCAGCTAATGTGGCGCCCGCACCTCCTGTAAGAGGTTTTATGCCCGTCAATAGTAATAATGCAGTAATGCGAGGAACTGCATCAGGTGGTCAAATCCAACAACCCAACCCCGTTACAGAGTCTCCTCCGCCAACAGTGCAGATTGCTGACGTGTCAAATGTCCCTGGTATATCATTTTCTCATTCCTGATACGGGTGTTCATCGGTTTGGTTTGGTTTGAATTTTTTATGTCGAAACTAAAAACCAGACCAAACTAAATTCAGGAAGTTCAAAACTGAACCAAAAATTGAATTTAAATTCATTTTGGTTTCAACCGAATACATATATTTTATATTGAAGTAGCAATATCATTACATATTTGTTTATTCTCATTAGTGTTATTTCAAACAAATCTTTATTGTCTAGTAAGCATCCTGTCTTTTCCATAATGATTAGAAACGTAGTTATGCAAAAGTAAATGCAAACAACATAAGTGATAAGCATGGCTCTCATTTTGTATTCGCAACCTGAAATCTGATTCAAAAAACTATTTATCTGAATTCGAAAGTATTTAAAGTCATAAAAACCCAAATACCCTAAGTCGAGTACCGAGTAATTTTTAAAGGGTTTCGGGTAAACCCGAATATACCGTTTGACCTATTCATCTTTATTAAATGCTATTATATCACCGACTTATTTTCTACTATATCGTTGATTCTAATATCGTCAGTAACATATTCTACTCCGATTCCAACATTTCAACCCACATCGAATCGATTAGTATTTCAGTTTTTTTTAATTCCACCGATTACTCAAGAGATATGACTATTTGTTCAATCAATCGATTGGTTCTTTAGGCTTAGTTCATCAATCAATTATTTATCCAGGCTCAATTTGTTATTTGTTTATATAAGTTAAAATTTGAACATGACATTTTTGCTTAAATTTTAACACATATATATTTTATTTTTAGTTTTCTAGGTCAAATATTTGGTACCCGATTAACTTAAACAAGAATAACCTGAAGGATTAGGTATGAATACTAGAAATAAATTTCATAAACTCAAGCAACCTGAAACCTAAAAGTAAACCCTGATAATAAGAACATTTGCGTTTAGAAATACATTTGGTCTGAGTACTTTCCATTATTTAAATGACCTCTCAATGTAGCTTCAAAAAATGAATGAGAACCATTAAAAGCTAATTGCATGTTAATTGGTTCATTTTCAATTTGAGCATGATGGCATCTTGACTAGGTTAGAAAATTAGATGGAATGAACTCTATAAAAGTAGACATGAAGTAAGAGGAATTTGCAATTATCTTTTGGATGTTTAAGTTCACATTATGACGTATTGATATCGTGTGGAAAAACATGTATATCAATTATCAAATGTGCAACTAATTGATATATAAGGATAGTGTTAGGAACATGTACATATAATTTTTTTTATTAAAGTGTCATTTTCGTTCTTGTGGTTTGATAAATAATTCGAATTTAGTCCAATAAATTTATTTTTTGTATATGGACCCTCCACGTTTTCCAATTCTTGCTAATTACATCCAAATCACTAACCCCATTAAATTTAATCATTAAGTCAGGGGTAGACATGTATTTCCACTCTTTCTTTATTATAATTTTTATTTCAATGAACTGTGGTTTTTGTCCATGTGGTTTGTCCAAATATGCGATTTTAGTCCAGTAGTTTCAAATATGCAATTTTCGTTTCTATGATTTAATTTACTTGAATTCAACCCGAATTCACTAATCTCGTTAAGTCTCGTTGTTTAACCCATCAGTATGCCCTTCACGTGAGGGGCAATTTTGAACTTTTTTTCTTTTCCCCCAAATACACCCTAGTCCCTCACGTGAGAGGCCTTGCAAATTAGAACCGAGATTTATTTTGGGAGAAAAACGACAAAATTGGTCGTCACGTGAGGGGCACAGATGGGTTAATGAACAGACTTAACGGGTTACTAAATTCGGGTTTAAATGCAAGTGAAATGAAACTATAAGAACGGAAATCGCAAATTTAATAGGGACGAAATTTGCAAACTTGAAACTATTGGATTAAAATCGCAGATTTGGACAAACCACATGGACGAAAACCGGAATTCGCTTAAATAAGTATTATAATAAAGAACGAGTGAAAAGACATGTATACACCTGGCTTAACGATTAAATTTAACCGAGTTAGTAATTTAGATGTAGTTGGCAAAAATTGAGAAACGTGGAGGGTCAATATGCAAAAAATAAACTTTTTGGACTAAATTCGCATTATTTGTCAAACCATAAGGACGGAAATGGCACTTTATTACTAATTTTTTTAAGTAACATATATGATAATGTATTATAATAAAAAAAAGTAACATACAAATAATTAGAGTAATTAGACTAATATTAAAATAATAATTATTATTACTCTTCAGGTTTTAAACTATATTAATTATGGTTAATCTAGCTATTTTAATAAACGTATAATATATATGTTTTAGAACGAGAAAATATATGTAATTGATTTTTTGGTTTAGAAAAATATTTAGTTAATGATCTTGTAAATGAAAAATATGTAATTGATTTTTTGACTCAAAGAAATATGTAATTGTTGAGGTTAAGAGATGAAAATATGTAAAACAATCTAAGATTTTATCTTTATCTATACTATATATAAAACATGAGTGAAAGACCTCTTAAATTTTAAGAGGTATCAAACTCAATGCTTTATATACAACACACAATGCATCAAAAATATAAAAATTAAAGGTAATTAAGTCTTTTCATTCTATTAAAACATTCTTATAACTTTGTTCTCTCAACTTCACTACTTTTTTTGTAAATTTAGATAATACTTACACATATGCTCTCTAATTCAAAACCAACTACCCCTCGACTTTTTAATGGCCATATCTTTTCACACGTTAATATTTTTCTTAAAATAACTACATCATAAAAACGATAATTTTATTCTCTTTAATTTGAGTATGGTATTGCTATAGTTTTTTAGTTTTAAAACGTTAACATGTTACGCGATTACCGTGTAGGACTGGTAACATGTCGAATCGGGTGAGCTTGGGTCATTTGTAAAAGTGGATTAAGGTCAGAACAAGTCGATACAAGAAAAATGGTTAATTTGGTCCGGGTCCGAGTAGATAGGGGCCAGGTCAGACCGATGTCGAATCGGAACAGGTTTAGGGCTAAAACAAGTTGGTTTACAAAAGTGATTTATTTGAAATTACTGTATATTTCGGGTTTGCTTCTTGATTTTTGTCACCGGTTACGCAGATGTTGTTTACATGTACCGGGGCTGATAAACGCGTGTTCAGCACCACGTAACGCACATAACCAAATCTTGGTAAGTGCTCAACATAGCGCCATGCACTGGTAATTGTTATGAATCACACGTGTGGTGTTGGTTAAGCATATTTTAATGTCAGTAACGTGCATTCTGGGCCGGTTACACGTGTTTAATCTTCGATTACACGCAACTGGCTTTGCACGAGTTACGTGTCAAATTTCGGACTACGTACACACTGTCATCAGATGACGTATGTACTGACACATACTATACGTTCAATGTCGAGTTGTGTAGTTGTGTGCACACTCCGCCGCATTGCGCGGACACTCAACTAGTAAAAGAAGTATAATTGGTAAGCTTGAGCACATGCTTGGCTGCATTGAGGAGTGTAACTTACATTTTCATCTTTCTTTTTAACCCTTGTTTTTCTTCTTTTCTGAACGGCTTATATCTTTTTCTGTAATTTTAAATGGCGCTTAAATTAATGTTTAGTTTTTCTTTGTTTTTTATTAATAAAAAAAACAATTATGCAATATAAAAGAAAAGAAGACAGCAAAAGTTATGAGGGCTCACCCTTGCTTCATTGTAACGTTGTGTGGTTGGTCATGCATTGCATATGAATATCCATTATAAATAACTTAAGGTTCTTATTTGTTTATTACAATTTTCATTTAATATGTAACGGTTGAGATAAAATAATAATTATGTTATGTTCAAAACCATACATGTTTAGATTTTTTTTTTTGTTGAACGACAAATTTATGTTATATATGAGATTTGAACTCAATACATCTCAATCTCATGGTGTTTTAAAGGTTTAATTTGTCTTTGTCAGTAGACTAACTACCGATGAACGTCTTTAGATTATTTGAGAACACGATAGTACTTAGTAAATAAATAAAAAGAAATCTAAAGTTAGTTAAGTAGATAAATATAGTACTATAGTTATTTATCTTAACCACCTCATATATATATATATATATATCTATTACATTGTCCCCACTCTCACGGATCTCATGCGTTGCTATCGTAACCAAGGGCGGCAAATGGTGGTTAGTTCTTCCGCATGTTGTTGTATAGAGGCTTAGAAGAAGCATAAACCTTTATTTAGCTCTTGAAAGTTGAAACCTTGTAACATTACATAGTAAATATTCACTTCGGTAAATCCCTCGTGTAAAACATGATGTTGGTACTAAATTTAGTGACGGGTATATTACCGAAGATTACCATGACCATCGAAGGATTAACATCCAACGTGTCACTAAATTATCACCGAAGCATGTTAGCAATTGGTGAAAGTGTTGTTGATAGGAACCGAGTTTTGTCAATTGGTCGAATAGTTTCTACCGATGACCTTTCACTAACAAATTATTGGTCTTGAAATACGCCTATTTTATTAATTTTAAATAAAAGAAAATAAGCTTGCATACGCATGAAAATAAAAGTATAATTTCTTGAAATAAAAAAAAATACAAATTATGCATCAAATTCTACAAGTATATATCTATAATAACGAAAAATTGTGTAGTAAGGACTAAGAAGGTGGCATGGGGACATAGTACTAGTATTTGTGTTGAGCTCGAGATAAGCGTATGTCTTATGAAGTAAATAACTAAATATACAGTCAATCCTTATTTTAGTTTGATGTCAACCAAACTATGTTTTTGGCTTACTTGAACAGTTGAACTTCTTGATTGCAAAGAAACCATGCAACTTTAAGACTTAAAATTTACAACAAAACGACCGATATTGTAATACTCCACTTCTAATACATCAAGTCATCCAAATCAAACAGATCCCCGAGGGACTGTTTGGTAGCCATTTAGAAGCTACATGTTAATGGTTAAGAGGTAGTCTCTTGACCATTCAGATTTAAGATTACCTCTTAACCATTAAATGACTATAAACCATTAAGACGTAGTCTTTTAATGGTCATTAAGAGGCTACCAAACAGGTCCTTAGACTTATTTAACAAGCCCCCATGTCCCCCTTACACCACAATTATGTGTCGCCTATCTCGCATGTGTTTGACTATGGAACTCGTACCTTTTGACAATTCCATATTACATAGACTTTCGTTAGCAGATGCTCAATTCGTAGATGATGATTTTTAATTACAGATATCTGACGAATATACATGTCGCTGATACACATGTGATTAGTAGTGTGTGAATGATGTAGAAATAAGTAACCAAAACAGTTGTTACGAAAGACATGGATTGTGATATGTAATTTTGAGGCGAAAGTGTCATCAATTGGAACTGATTTTATGTTGATGTAATTCAATCTCAGATAGCAACCGAGTTTCAAAAACGAAGGAAGCCAACAATCAATTACTGATACCATTTAACCTAAAGAGTTAGTTGATTTTTCTATTAGTGCTTCTATAGATTACAATTTGAACCATTTCAACATCTTTATTTTGTTGTATATAAGAGCATGTGTTATAGACTTATAGGGGTGTCAAGGAGGGCACCATTTAAGTGTTAAAGTGGTCACGGGTGCCATGGTAAGATTTGTGGTTTTTTGTTTTCATTTTTAATTACTTAATTATTAAACCAATTAATTATTTCCAGCGCACCCTACAATCAAATTTCACATTTTATCACGCCACAACACATATATACGACCTGGTGTGAGACATGTAGCCTCTTTTGACACATTTTCACATACTAAGATAATTTTAGTTGTATTTTTAATCTATTCACCGTCAGTAGTATCTCTTGCTTTAAAGCAATAAATCCAGATCATTTAAAGATATCTACATGTGCATATATTTTTTATTTTAAATATATCCATATGTGCATGCATCCTTCTTTTAGAGAGACACATGTGTGATGTGTACGTCTTATATTAAATAAAGTACACAATTATATATTTACACATAAAGTAAGATTATATAATTGGACATCATCGGAAACAGGAACTTGAGTAGGAGGATCCGGTATCCAATCTGAAAAATTGCATTTCTATCTTCTTTTATTAACATATTGTGTAATATGATGCATGCATACACGATCACGCTCCACCATTTTTTTCTTTGGACGGCTCGGGCCTTCAAGTTCGTTATATAACAACGGGAACCATTCGAGAATGTCATCGTCCGAAAACGAAGAGTTATCGGTGTTTAAGGTAATTCGGAAATTCCATATTTTTTTGATGTGAATGAAGGGGAAGATTGATTTGGTTTTGAGTTGGATTTGGTTTATGTATTGGTTTTATATTGGTTTTTTTTTTATTTAACCCCCCCCCCCCTTCCCAACGGCTCCCCAACGGTCAAATTATCTCGATAAACACCCATCACTTGCGTGATGGCTATCACGCAACCAACCCCCGTCACGCGTGAGCAATGACTGGTGGCGGTGTGTGGTGAGCCATCAATCGTGATGGGAGCTCCTCACGTAGTGCCCCGCCCCCTCTAAACCTTAATGATTTGAATATTCATCAAATTAACCTTTGATGATGTCGAACATCCCTCGTATATTCCTAATTATTATAAACAATAAGAGTGAATGAAAATTGTGTCGGGTACGTAGACGAGTTTCCGGTTGGTAGACTTACGCTACAAACCGAATATATAACATGTATATATTCTGAATTACTGTAAAATAACATGTAAGTCCTTGCTAACACGAGGTGTACAAACAAAAACGGTATACTTGAAACACACTATTTTGGACGTATACGAATATACGATCAATAAAAATTCCTTTCACAGTGACACATGCTAAGCATCTTCTGTTCCTTTGATTATCATTGATTGCTAAATAACAAATTTTTACAATGATCTCTTTTTTTCATTTCATCTCTTCCTATATATATATATAGCACGATCCGATAAAAAGTACTTTTTTTTAGAAAACAATCTTTAATTCATTATAAATTATTTTAAAGCTAAAAGAGTCTTGATACTATATGCATCACATTTTTATATACGGATGCAACACCTTTTTATGAAATTATTACGCTAGTTCATCATCTTATAAAATTGATACATTTATTTATCCTTTTTTGATTATTATTCATCAGTCTGGGTAACATTGTCAAACCGAAGCGATGCCAAAACTTTGGTTTCAGAAAACTGATTGATTTCAGGCTTTTGATTTTGCGTTTGTTGTTTTGGGTCGGTTTTCAGTTTTACAATTTTAATATGAAATGTTTGGTTCTGAAAACATTAACAAAAAATAATGATTTTGTTCGTGACAATTTAGGCTTACAAGTTAATAACTTTGGGTTATATTTTATAAATTCAATAACAAATGCTTAAACAAGTTCGTTAGTTTTGAAACGAACTTGGTTTCCATATTTGGTAAGTTTCGTTTTTGAAACGAGGTATAGCTAAAATCAAACTAAAATTCCAGTTTATAGAAAGCAAAACCGAGTTGTCGGTGTTATTTTGAGTCGGTTAATTGGGGGCAATTTTATGGATTAACTTGTTTTCGGTTCGATTAATCACTTATATTTTGTCTAGCTTTTGAGTAACAATTATTGCCCCTTATATATATTAAATTTAAAACATCCAAAAACATTTATTTCCTTTTGTTTTGGGACAGCAAAGGAAAATGACATAACAAAGATGCATTAAGTACCTTTGCATAAAAGGGAAGAAATAAATGCAACAGATAGATATCAAAATAACTGTTGAATTTCAGGGAGCTCATATAGCGTTTAAAGATAAAACACACCACTCTCATTTTAGCCTATGATCTTTATAATAAAGATAACCAAGTACTTTAGTTTTGTTTTATTATCATATGCTAGCAAACAGTTTTAATTTGCGTCATTTTGTGCAGGACAATTGCCCTAAGATAACGTAGCATGGATTGCACGGCACCGTTTTAAGTAATTTATAAAAACAAATAGCATAGATATTTTAATAAATAGAATAAAACTAATTTATAAAAACAAATAGCATAGATATTTTAATAAAAACAAATGGCAGGAGATTAATTGTGACTTTTTTAATAAGACTTTTGATTTAATCTCGAGTACATTTAAATTTAAATTTTGTTTATATTAAGCTTTTATCAAATCGGTCTCGAATATATTATATACGGTTCAACTCGTATACAAACTTTTAACAACAAAACCCAATTTCGTAAACCATATAAATATGAATAGTTAAATATTAAGAAATACTATATACCAACAGACATCAACAATGTAATGGTAAACTAAAGAAGAAGTAATTGTTTTGAGAGAACTTAAAAGATGATAATCTGATTGAAAATAAATTATAATATTAAAGGCAAATAATAATATGTGAATGTGTCAAAAGAAAAGTTATTGAAGCTTATATGAAAATAAAATACAAAGATTATTACTAGTAAAATGTGGTAAAAGACTCACACATTATCCAACAACGTATTTGGCTCATACATCAATTAGAGCATTTTTCATCCACCCTTCCTTTATTTTATTTTAGAGATGCTTTTATAATTTAGAAAGTAATTTAAGGTTTTGCGGACGAAGAGTTTTTATATTTTTAAAAGCACAATGATTTTTTTGTATATTTGAAAAACTACTATTCACCCCCCCCCCCCCCCCCCCCGCGCCCCTATAATTTTTTAATATATTTTGAAAGTGGTTGTAAGTTAAGGAAAGATAAATGATAATGATAAATGTATAAACAATATTATTTAATTGAAAATAAGAAAGAAAATATATTGTTTTAGTGTAATTTTGGTTTTGGAAATAAAGAATAAGATGAGAATGCTCTTAATCCAGAGTCAGCTTATAAATCACTTCAAGTATTGTCATTTCACGTATATAAGATAAGATGATAACCTTAATCCAATTTTTTTTCAAATTTTTTATAGTATCAAAACTTCGAGTATCGATATCTTATTCATTTTAACTTTTTTTTATAAGTGGCTTGGTTCACTCCGGAGCTCTCACATAGTCGCATGGTAACACAAACCCATAAATAATCATATGTATGTATGTATGTATGTTTCACATGATAATATAGGTGCAAATAAAAAGCGAAGTTGGCAAATACCATTTCCAACTAACGAGTGGCTGCTGACAAATCCATCTTTTAACATATATGTTCTCAACGAGTTGTGACTAACAGAAGCTTAACTCTGTTAGTCTCCAGTCGTCGAAAAACTTATTTGCTCGAAAACTCTTTCCTTGACCAGGATACTCAACATTTTCATCTCAAGCCTTATATTAGACATTTTTCTAGTAAAAGCCTTAGTTATTGAGGTTTCCAGAACCCAAGAATCATTGTTGAAGTCAGCGACGATAGAATAAGAGGGTCGAACTAGCTCTATGATGGTGATGGGCGGCAGTTTAAGGCAAATTCAGCGAGCACCCAACCAAGACGACAAACCGGGGCTCTGAAGAGGAGGACAAATGACTGTTCGTTGATTTGATCAGTTGAGAATAAGACATATACCTCACACGCGAAAGGTTCTCGATGAGGTTATGATGATGGTGGATGTTAGCGGTGGTGGTGGTGTTTAGGTTGAATTTTCTGGAAAAAAAAAACATTTTTTCGGCACTAGAGATCGACGAAGTTAAGCTTTCATTAGTCGCAGCTTGTTAGGAAAAATTATGTTAAAATATGGGACCATCAACCGTCAACTCATTAGTTATTTATCAATATTCCATTGTTATAGTTATTTAAATCAAATTTTTTAATAAAAAATGAAGCATGTTTTTGCCATATTATGATTATGATGAAGCAAATACATTATTATGGTAATGCGGTCAATACACTCATTTGCCATCATGCGTCTTTTCCTAAATTGGGGAAACTTCAAAACCACATTAGCAAAGTACTATTTCTATTTTTATTTTAAATAATAACAATTTATACATTTGCTGTTGAGATGAATTAAAATAAATGTTAGTGTTAATGACTTAACTTCTATTGGTAATTAAAAACAAAAAACTTTGACCTCGTACCATTAGATCAAAGTTTTTGATTTTTTTAAAGTTAAACATATTTACATTCTACACTTACCATCTTACGCGATTTACAAAACTAAAAGGCATACCATTTTTTTATCTTGTTTTATTATATTTTCTTATTTCTTATGAATTTTATAGAAACACGTGGCAATATTGTAGTAATCAAGGGTAACAATAAAGTTTTGTAAACATGTTAATTAGGTCCTGTTTAACCAATTTATTTAAACATGTCAAACCGCTTGACGGGTTTGTTGGTAATAATAAAGTTATTGTAAACATGTTAATTGGGTCGATGGATCGTAAAATATGACTAAAACCAGTTGGCGGGTCACTTGGTTTAGCTAAATAGGTTATACAGAGTTACAGACCAACCAAAACTCAACTCGTTTAATAAAAAGGTCAACTCGAACACCTATTGTTTGACCCGTTTCTAACCAATCCATATTATGCCATCTACAAAAAGATTATGTATTTGTATGTGCCACTGCCTCAACTCACATAGGGAATGCCAATGCCCTACACGATGTATATATAATTATATATCTTACAACTGAAGTATGAAATCTACTTCATTCAACTGTTATCAAAGTGCGTGACCAAAATAATTCTTGTCATGAATTGCTATATTTATTTACCTTTTCAATACTTAAGTCACATATGTGCTTTGACTTAGTATGATGAAGCATATAAATCTTTTATGGATTTATCACAAGCCGAAACCTATTAATGAATTTGATAAGTCTATTGGAGCATTCGGGTGCATGAGTTATGAGTAGCGGGAAACAATCGATCAGATGGTACGGCGACGACAACAGTGGCACATAACAAGAATTCATCATTCTCCACGCGATCAAAACAAAACTTGAACAATATTTAGAATCCGAACTCTATAGAACAACTGAACAGGGGAGATTCGATCAAAATTCGGGTGTGTTCAATTTTCACATGTTCAATTGATTTGTGATTTTGCTTATGCTTACATAGTATAGGACTTAGATAACGTTGAGTACTATTCAATTGTTTGATGGATAAATGAATGATTGTTACATTGAAAAAGGAGTTCTTTCAACAACGAGAATTGGCCGAAGAGGTAATGGAACGCCTTTAAAAGATGGAACGCCTTCAACTAAAGGTGTTTAAAGGCTTTGCCTTCGCCAATGACTACCAACCTCATCAGCAGCTAGAAAATGATACTGAATAACACATGTTCTTAATTAACCAACGACTATAACAACATACTAAAATAAACAAACCAATGAACGTGTTTTTCGTTAAACAAGATATCACAATTCATTAACTTTTAATAATCATGATTGGATGTTTAAGAGTATTTAATCGGAATCTCTATTTGTATTCCTAGAATTAGCTTTGAGCGACGGGGTGTTTAAGGCGTTATTGAGTTGCTGTGGTTGCTTGATAACACCGACAAACATCCCACAACACATAGCATAATATACTCAAAAGCATTTTAACAAAGTTAGAAAATAACCAACTTAGGCTCTTATTCCAAATAAGATGACAAATAAAAACAAAAGTTAGACAAAAGAGGGCTCACCGCTCATGGACAATAATCTCCTCAACTCGTGAGGGAGCGGATGGCCCATGGACCATGGTTATGGATTCACACGGCCCATATACCATGTAGTCATTCTTAGTATTTCCATAATTCCATTTGACCCACGGCCCTTTATCAATGATTGACTGGCCCATAATTAGTTATAAAAACATTTATTTTATTATTTTTCTTTTACTACAATCACACATTTGTTTACTAGATACCCATTTGGGACTAAAAGCAAGAAAATCTCAAGTTTGAACAAAGGTCTATAAGTATGGTTACAGACGTCGTTAGGCGCTCTCAAGTCAGTCGACTGTGAAGTTACGAGTACTCGATCGAGGTAGGGAGTACTTAGGAAATGCTCGGATATGGTAAACTATAAAAAGTTAAGTTTTTGAAAATTAAATATATCAAATATTATAAGTTTATTAATCTTTGTAATGAAATGTGTGAATATCAATACAGGTGGTGTAAAAAAACAAAATACATGTTCAAATATAAAAGTATTTCTAAAACTTATATTTATTCATTGAAAATTGATCTTTATTCTTTTTATATTATAGGCAATGAAGTATTCTAAAAAAAAGTAGAATTTAGATGATTTTTTCTGTCGAAAAAACGTCAAGATCAAAAAGTATGAATTTATAGACTAGATGTCTAAAATAATGTTTTAACAATAAAATGGTTTATCAAGGTTTATAACTATCAAACCTAACTAAGGGTCTGAAGCTAGATCATTTGACATAGATAAGCTATTAAACTATTATTCTCGACCTATAGGTCCGAGATGATTGTTTATTAAATATAGAGAAGTTAATTGAACAACTCATCAAAAGGTAAATACACTCAAACTTTACAAATTCTTTTAAACGAGTCATTTAAACAAATCAAAGTTTACATGGGATTATAAATCCCTAAAACTTTAGTATCCACTGGCTCTCATGCTAGATATACATTTATCTTTGTTTGGATCATTACATATATGGCTAGAGGGTAGGCATACCCCGCCATGTTTGGCATCATGTCCCTACTAACTGAGCTGATGTATAGAGTCGTCAGGGCTTGACTATATGATATATTTTGTACACTAATATGTAGGGTTGCTAATTGTTTCGAGTATAAACTTAAGGTTTATACAAATGGTTTATCGTCAATGTATTGGCTGGCAGTTGTAACTGACATATTTTATAAAACTCTTTTGCAAGTAATAAGTAGTAAGATGTAGTAGAAGATAGAAGACATAGCCGTTAGTCGCATTTGATGGCTCATTTTGATGTAATATGTAAAAGATGTAAATTAACGTTTAGTCAACTTTAACGTTCTGTAAGATAAAACATGGTTTTTAATTCACGAGTTTTCTATAAATGAATATTTTAATCAAGAAAATGTGTCCGTTACGCAATACTAATTTGATAAATTTACAAAACACGTACCAATGATGGTCTCACGCATAGAGCCATGGAACCAGTTGTGACAGCATCGCCTGCATGGTCTAAATAGTAGGCTTTAGCGTGAATCAAGATTCTGTGAATTCACGTTAGGGGATATTATATATATATATATATATATATATATATATATATATATATATATATATATATATATATATATATTATAAATGGGACAATTGTTGTATAAATTAAATTAACGTGCTAACTGTGCGAATCAAATTCTGTAATTATATACGCAACATAGTGTAGTGTAATTACATGATAGTGTAATTACACTATTATATAATTACATAATTACACTACTTAATTCTCACAGTTAGCACGCCAATTTAATTTGTATTTAATCTAAACGCTATATATATATATATATATATATAATGAAGATTATCTCCATTTTATAACTTTAAGTTTTTCAAACAAAGGTCAAGCACACGAAGGTTTCCTTGACTCACATTGTCATATCAGTGGTGGCTTGTTATTTGTCATGCGATCTTTGCAAGTTTATCTTAAAAGTAGAGTTAGAAACTAGAAACAAAATTATGATACTTGTTGAGCCTGGAAAACTGCCAAGGAAAGGAGTGGGTGTCAACCAGTAAGGGACGTCTCATAATAACATCAAAAACGTAATTCGTTGAGTGTTCAGCGGAACGCGAGCATAACAACCATAATACTTGAACTAATAATTTACCAGTTATTTTATGTGACAATCGTCAATTCCAGGTTAACTCCGTTAACTCAACTCCGTCAATTCAAACTTTAAGATCGTTGAATCTATAACGCACACTTCATTACATTTAAACTAGGGTTTAAATGACGCTTAACACTCACTACATGGGTAGTCTTTCGGGATTTGCACCGAAACGCAAACGAGTTGACGCAAACGATTGATAAATAAACGACAAACGTAAAAACAATAATTATATGATTATTATGTGTTAGGATTATGTGCTATGTGATAATACTATGGTCATGTTAACTTATTGTCCAAGTATGATGGAATGTTCTAGAAAAACAACACTTGGAAAGAAGAGGGACTAGAATGTAACTTGATTATTTATAAATATAACTTAAACACTAAACCCTAACTATTTTCCCTAACCCTACAACTTCCGATCGGAAGTCTCTTGTTCCCTCTCCACGGCTGCCGTCCACAAAGATCACACACACACACATCAATCAAGAGATTAATCCAAGAACTAGGTGCTAGGAAGGTATACTTGATCATCCCTTACCTCCTTGTTGTGTAATTTTGATGTTTAATGGGTTGTATGTAAACCCTAAGTAGGCCGATTATATGTATGTATGTGATCAATATGATTCTTGTTAGTTGCATAATAGATTGATAACTAGATTGATGTTGTTGCATGATTCATTGTTGTCTTTGATTTGGATTAGATCACAAACCCTAATCTTGTATGTATGGTGTGATTGATATGCATGGATAGTAGTTATAGTGTCTAGAGGGTTATATGGATGCATGATAGTTCATCGGTTGTGATTATGTTGAGTTTTGATGTGAACAGATTCTGGACAGAATGTATATACGATGTTTAACTGACTGTAACGAAGTGTAAACGTGAAAATTGATTGAGATTGTGGGTACTGCAGTAAACTAGGTTGAGTCTAGTTTCTATGAAGTATAAATTCGTAATTTTTGGATAAGTGGAAGTATACTTTTATGATTTTACAAAAACGTGATGCAAAGCTGAGTTGTTAGACCTGCTGTTAGGTTATGTTGTAAATGTTATATCTCATGAACCACGAGACCAATTGGGTTGGTTCCACTTCTGGAAGTTGACTCACTGAGTTAGGAACCAAACCCAAGTGGTCTTGCATTTATTGGATTTTTCGTTTAACGGGAATTCCAAATAACATTCTGTTGCGCATGAATCTGACTGATATGAGTTTACTGTAGTGTTTTGATCATTATGAGCAATCTATATGGAATAAAAATAAGATAAAACATGTTCTGGAAACCTAAGATATGTATGCTTCTGTGGAAATTTTTGGTGAATTAATTGAGACGTTATAATCGGTGAACTAGTGCAATCTTTCAAGTAGAAATTCTGTCATAACGAAACTAGCTGCTGAGTTGTATAGGAATGCATGAAATATGATAGTTTTTATATAATTGTTGTATTTTGACCAAAATACCCTTGCGGGGAATAGTTGCTAGTTGATTTCCATGAATTGACCAAATTGCCCTTATGGGGAATAATGGTTAGTTAGTCTTTGTTTGTTGACCAAAATGCCCTTACGGGAATAATTGCTAATAAGTATGTTATTAATACGTGACACGAAAGTAATTGCTCACTCATGTATCGTATCACAATTGTACTTGTTCAAGTCACACACGATTCACGAACGAAACACGAAACATGTTACGTGCATAGGTATTATGTGCCGAGTCTAGAGACTCGTTAAATGTTCCGCTACTTAGAAAATTTCCTTGTTATTTTAGAACGCTAGAGAGTTTTCTACGACGCGCATCACTTGGTGATCTAGATCGGATATTCTTCGCAAACAGTGAGTTCACTTACCCCACTCTTAAACTGTTTTCAAACGTTTTTCACTTGGGGGAGATAACATACTCCGATAAACATATTTTCTGAGATAAACGCATATGAAAGATTTTGTTATAAATTATATATCACTTGTAAAGGCTAAGCGGCATACATAACATTTGAAGTCCCACACATCGGACCGGTTAATATTTGGAATAGCGAGTCACTTTTGGGTAGTACTACTGGGTTTGACAAACCCCACCCGACGCTAAGCTCAACTGGAGGTTGAGTGGGTGTAAATTTTGGCTAACACTTACCATGGTCTGGAGGACCTGGTGACGGGCACTTGATAAACAGTCAGCTTCGGTCGCGAACCACTTAGCGATACTTGTTGTATAGATTAGCTACCTATCGATATATAATTTGACATAACACTATCTGGTAATGCAAAACACTTAAACGCTGTAACGTGGTTACACACTCAAACGCCGTAACGGGGTTACGCAACACTTAAACGCTGTAACGTGGTTACACACTCAAACGTCGTAACGGGGTTACGCAACATTTAAACATCGTAACGAGGTTACGCAAAACGCTAAACAATTTACCTTATTTAACTTGTGAACTCACCAACCTTGTGTTGACACTTTTAGTATGTTATTCTCAGGTAGCCGAGGCGGGCGCGCGGTTTAGGAGCATGCATTAATGAAAACACTTTTATTCTGCAAACTTAATTTTAACAGTTACATTTGGTTTTAAGTCGTCCTGCGTGACGCAACTTTTGAATTAAGGTTTTACGCTTCCGCATTTACTTTCATTTAAACGTTTTTCTTTGGTTTAGTTATAACTAATGAATCCGATCCTGCCAGTTCACACCCTCTGACGGTAAAACTCCGTTAGTGGATTTTGAGGGTGTGACAGATTGGTATCAGAGCCATTGGTTATAGCGAACTAGAAAGCTGCATGCATACTAGACTATAACCGCGACGACCCATTAGTTATAATGATACGCACTGCATAGGTTTGTGTAGTCTTGAAATCTTATTCCCTTACCTCCTTTACTCATACGCGTGCATATACACGGCTTACCTGTAGAAATGTCGACGCCACCCTCATCATCATCCGATTCGATGACGCATGCTCACGGGAAGGAACCGCAGTTACCTACTGCCTCGCCACCCCACGTAGTCCCGGAACTCGAAGCTCCTGCACCGAAGAGGTACCGCCTATCCGGAGGCTTGTATGACAACGACGTTAGCTGGGAGTGGTACCCCAACATGATCAGACGTATGGTCTACCGTGAACAAGTTCCCCCATTGCCTCACCCGAACCACCCTGCTTACCCTAACACTCTACCACCTATACCCGAACCTGTAGAGCGAGTTCTCGCAGCTGTCGTTTCTTGTTTGGAGCGTGATGTGGGTTACATGCGCTACACTAGAGAAAATGTTGCCAGACTGTTTAAAGATGGAACCGAGACTCAGGAGGAGATTGCCCGCATGGCAGCGGCAACGAAAGAAATGCAAGAGACTAGTGAGCAACAAACCAAGGTTATGATGAAGATGCAAGCCGAGATGATAGACTTGCAAGAGCAACTCCAAGAAGCAAGGACCCGAACCGAAATAGCATTAGAACGTTGCGATATCCTACAAATGCAACTTGCCCAGAACGCAGCAGAACCCGAGGCAGAGCCTGAAGAGGAACCTGAAGAAGATCCCGAAGAGGAGCCTGAGGAGGATCCCGAGGAAGATCCCGAAGAGGAGCCGGAGGAGGAACCGGCTGAGGAGGAGGCACATTCAGAGGTGTCCTCCGATGACGACATCTAGTGATGATGACACTTAGATGAAGGGGTTGTCTCCATCCTAACTATTATTTTTCTATGATTTTAAGGATTGATTGGAAATACTTTGTAGCGAATACAATGGTTTTAATCATGAATTTTTATTTAGACTAATATGTGGTTGTGATGTGATGTTGTTCCTTATTTTTCTTTCTTACCTATTTTTTTTATTACATGTATGGTGTGTTGTATATGAAAGAAAAATTCATGTTTAACATTTTATACTGTGATTCTAGGAAATGGCCGGAAGAAACGCTGGACGAGGACGTGGTAACATCAGCATGACTGCAGCTGAACTCCAAACCCTGCTGAATGACCATGTTGCTGCCGCTTTAGCTGCACACGTTCAAAATCAAACAGGAGGTCCGAATGGAGCATGTACCTTCAAGAACTACTTAGACTGCAAGCCCAGTACGTTTAAGGGCACTGAGGGAGCTATAGGCTTCCTGCGTTGGGCTGAGAAGGCCGAGTCGGCCTTTGAGATGTGTAACTGTCCCCCTGCCAGTAGGGTCAAGTTTGCTGCTGGGACACTTGAGGATTCCGCCCTCACTTGGTGGAATTCGAACGTCCAGATTCTTGGATTAGAACTGGCTAACGCGATGAACTGGGAGGAGTTCAAAAACATGATGCGAGAAGAGTACTGTCCGAGGGAAGAAATTTCGAAGTTAGAATCGGAGTTTTGGTCATTGAAAATGGTGGGTTCAGAGATTGAAGTCTACACTACTCGTTCGCACGAGTTGGCGGTGATGTGTCCGCGGATGGTGGATCCGCCGAGCAAGAGAATAGAGATGTACATTGATGGGTTAGCACCACAGATTCAGGGTATGGTGACGTCTTCCAGACCAGCCACGATCCAACAAGCGATCCGTTTGGCTCACAAACTGACGGATCAGGCTGTGACCCAGGGTGCGTTACCACCGAGGGGTTCGACTACTAAAGCCCGTGACAACCCGAGTAATGACCACGTCAGCAACAGTAACAACAACAGCAACCCGAACAGCGGGAAGAGAAAATTTGACAACACCAGATCTTCATCCTCAAACCTCCCACCGCAACACCACTACCGTAAGCCCGAATTTACTCGGAGTTTCAACACTCAGAATCACAACAACAACAACAACGGTAGTGGGCAGGTTTCGAGCGGATATGTTGGGAAGTATCCAAAGTGCAACAGGTGCAACTTTCATCATGTTGGTCAGTGTGACCGTGTCAAGTGTCAAAGATGTGGAAAGATAGGTCACCTAGCGAAGGACTGTAGAGGAGACCTTGCGGCAAAGGGTGCTCCTAAACAACCGATGACGACTAAGGGATGTTTTGAATGTGGACAGGAAGGTCATTTCCGGAAGGATTGCCCCAAGCTGAAACATAATGACAACAATGGGGGCAATGGAAGTGGCAGTAACGGTGGAGGAAATGGCAAAGGAAGAGCGTTTGTGATTGGATCGGGTCAAGCCCGCAGAGATCCGCATGTGGTGTCTGGTAAGTTCCCTATAAACGATTGTTTTGCTTCTGTTTTGTTTGACACTGGAGCTGATAGGAGTTTTGTGTCGAAGGCCTTTAGCCAACTTTTAAACCTTACTCCAACCCCGTTAGACGCTGAGTTTCCTGTCGAATTAGCTAACGGTAAAACTGTAATAACAACTCATATACTTGCGGGATGTAAGTTGAAACTGTCAGGTCATGTCTTTGACATCGACCTTATTCCTTTTACGCTTAGTAGTTTCGATGTCGTTGTCGGCATGGACTGGTTATCTGAGAACCGAGCGGAGATTATATGCCATGATAAGATCGTCCATATTACCACCCCTTCTGGCGAGATCATTTCGGTCCGAGGCGAGAGAGGCGGCATGACCACCTGCGTCATTACCCTTATGAAGGCACAGAAGTATTTACGAAAGGGTCATCCGGCAATTTTGGCGCAGATTGTTGAGAAACCCGCGGAGGAGAAACGAATTGAAGACATACCGGTTGTGCGAGACTTTCCGGAAGTTTTCCCGGAGGATTTACCTGGACTCCCTCCTATTCGTCAAGTCGAATTTCAGATCGAGTTGACACCCGGTGCAGCACCCATAGCACGAGCCCCGTATCGGCTCGCACCGGCGGAACTTCAGGAGTTGTCCACCCAGTTGCAAGATTTGTTGGATAAAGGTTTTATCCGACCTAGCTCATCGCCATGGGGAGCCCCTGTCTTGTTTGTCCGAAAGAAAGACGGGACTTTCCGAATGTGCATCGACTACCGGGAGTTGAACAAGGTGACGGTCAAGAACCGTTATCCTTTACCCCGAATTGATGATCTGTTTGACCAGCTTCAGGGATCGAGTTACTACTCGAAGATCGATCTACGATCCGGTTATCACCAGCTGAGAGTGCGCGAAGAAGATATTTCAAAAACGGCTTTCAGAACACGGTATGGTCACTACGAGTTTTCGGTTATGCCTTTTGGCCTAACCAACGCACCAGCCGTATTTATGGATCTCATGAATCGAGTATGCAAGGCGTACCTCGACAAGTTTGTGATTGTTTTCATTGATGATATTCTCGTCTACTCCAAGAACGAGACTGACCACGAAGAGCACTTGAGGATAATTCTGGAACTGCTGAAGAAGGAACAACTGTATGCTAAACTCTCGAAATGTGAATTTTGGCTTCGCGAGGTTCACTTTTTAGGACATGTGATCAACGAGAATGGTATCCATGTCGATCCCGGTAAGGTAGAGGCCATCAAAAACTGGGAAGCACCTAAGACTCCGACTGAGGTGCGACAATTCCTAGGATTGGCCGGCTACTATCGGCGTTTCATCGAGGGATTTTCAAAGATTGCTCAACCCCTCACCGCTTTGACTCACAAGGGCACTAAGTACAACTGGGGTGACGCGCAAGAATCCGCTTTTCAACTGTTGAAAACCAAGCTTTGTAGCGCCCCTATTTTAGCTCTCCCCGAGGGAACGGAGAACTTTGAGGTACACTGTGACGCATCTATACAAGGTCTCGGTTGTGTGCTGATGCAACTCGAGAAGGTTATAGCCTACGCCTCTAGACAACTACGGGTTCACGAGAAGAACTACACGACCCACGATTTGGAACTCGGAGCTGTAGTGTTTGCTCTAAAGATATGGAGGCATTACTTGTACGGTACCAGGTTTACCATTTACACCGACCACAAGAGTCTCCAACATATCTACGATCAGAAAGAGCTGAACATGCGACAGCGTCGTTGGGTCGAGCTGCTTAAAGATTATGATTGTGCCATCAAGTACCACCCTGGCAAGGCCAATGTGGTGGCCGACGCCCTCAGCAGAAAAGAAACAGATAAACCCAGACGGGTGAGAGCATTGCAACTCACGATTCATGCCAGCTTACCCGATCAGATTCGCGATGCGCAACTGGAAGCTTTGAAAGATGATAATCTTCCATCGGAACTCATGCGGGGCATGAGCAAGCAACTTGAAACCAGATCGGACGGGGTCCGATATTTTGAGAACCGGATTTGGGTTCCACGATACGGAGAGTTGAGAACTCTAGTGATGGACGAAGCTCACAAGTCCCGATATTCTATCCACCCTGGCTCAGATAAAATGTATCATGATTTAAAGGAACTTTACTGGTGGCCGAACATGAAAGCCGACATCGCCACCTACGTGAGCAAATGCTTGACTTGTGCCAGAGTCAAGATAGAATACCAGAAACCATGTGGTCTACTGCAACAACCGGAACTCCCAATGTGGAAATGGGAGCAAATCTCAATGGACTTTATTACGGGTTTGCCTAAGACACCGACGGGATGCGATACCATCTGGGTGATCGTTGACCGATTGACTAAATCGGCACACTTCTTAGCAATTAAAGAAACAGACAAAATGGAAAGACTGACTCGTGTCTACATGAAGGAAGTGGTGTCGAGACACGGAGTGCCTGTCTCGATCATTTCCGATCGAGATTCTCGTTTTACCTCACACTTTTGGAAGTCGCTGCAAAGCGCACTGGGCACACGTCTTGATATGAGTACCGCATACCATCCTCAGACGGATGGGCAAAGTGAACGGACTATTCAGACCCTGGAGGATATGTTGCGTGCATGCGTCTTAGATTTCGGAAAGAGTTGGGAACCCCACTTACCCTTGGTAGAGTTTTCGTATAATAACAGCTACCACGCAAGTATTAAGGCAGCACCGTTTGAAGTGCTGTACGGACGGAAGTGTCGATCACCACTCTGCTGGGCAGAGGTGGGTGATAGCCAAATCACTGGTCCGGAACTGGTACTCGAAACCTCGGAAAAGATCGTTCAAATCCGAAATCGCATGGCAGCAGCACGAGATCGCCAAAAGAGTTACGCCGACAAGCGCCGAAAACCTCTCGAATTTCAAGTAAACGATCGGGTGTTACTCAAAGTCTCACCTTGGAAAGGTGTGGTTCGCTTTGGTAAGCGAAACAAACTCAACCCACGGTATGTTGGTCCGTACCGGATAACTGAGCGCATTGGTCCGGTGGCGTACCGACTGGACCTACCAACAGAACTCAGTGGCGTACACGATGTATTCCACGTTTCAAATTTGAAGAAATGCCTATCTGATGAAACCCAAGTAGTCCCTTTGGAGGAACTACAAGTCGATGAACAGTTACGGTTCATTGAGGAACCAGTCGAGGTTTTGGATTGGGAAACCAAAACGCTCAAACACAGCAAAATTCCAATCGTTAAAGTTCGTTGGAACTCGAGACGTGGACCGGAGTTCACGTGGGAACGCGATGATCAAATGATGAAAAAGTATCCCCACCTTTTTGAAGGGCTAACCAAACACCGAAAACCGCGAAACCCGGCAAACCGTCAAACATCACCGGAGGTATGAATTAAATTTCGGGACGAAATTTCTTTTTACTAGGGGATGATATGACAAACTGAAATTTTTCTTCTTACTCTTTCAGACTCTCATCACGACTTGACTCAAATTTTCGGGACGAAAATTCTTTAACAAGGGAATGATGTGACAATCGTCAATTCCAGGTTAACTCCGTTAACTCAACTCCGTCAATTCAAACTTTAAGATCGTTGAATCTATAACGCACACTTCATTACATTTAAACTAGGGTTTAAATGACGCTTAACACTCACTACATGGGTAGTCTTTCGGGATTTGCACCGAAACGCAAACGAGTTGACGCAAACGATTGATAAATAAACGACAAACGTAAAAACAATAATTATATGATTATTATGTGTTAGGATTATGTGCTATGTGATAATACTATGGTCATGTTAACTTATTGTCCAAGTATGATGGAATGTTCTAGAAAAACAACACTTGGAAAGAAGAGGGACTAGAATGTAACTTGATTATTTATAAATATAACTTAAACACTAAACCCTAACTATTTTCCCTAACCCTACAACTTCCGATCGGAAGTCTCTTGTTCCCTCTCCACGGCTGCCGTCCACAAAGATCACACACACACACATCAATCAAGAGATTAATCCAAGAACTAGGTGCTAGGAAGGTATACTTGATCATCCCTTACCTCCTTGTTGTGTAATTTTGATGTTTAATGGGTTGTATGTAAACCCTAAGTAGGCCGATTATATGTATGTATGTGATCAATATGATTCTTGTTAGTTGCATAATAGATTGATAACTAGATTGATGTTGTTGCATGATTCATTGTTGTCTTTGATTTGGATTAGATCACAAACCCTAATCTTGTATGTATGGTGTGATTGATATGCATGGATAGTAGTTATAGTGTCTAGAGGGTTATATGGATGCATGATAGTTCATCGGTTGTGATTATGTTGAGTTTTGATGTGAACAGATTCTGGACAGAATGTATATACGATGTTTAACTGACTGTAACGAAGTGTAAACGTGAAAATTGATTGAGATTGTGGGTACTGCAGTAAACTAGGTTGAGTCTAGTTTCTATGAAGTATAAATTCGTAATTTTTGGATAAGTGGAAGTATACTTTTATGATTTTACAAAAACGTGATGCAAAGCTGAGCTGTTAGACCTGCTGTTAGGTTATGTTGTAAATGTTATATCTCATGAACCACGAGACCAATTGGGTTGGTTCCACTTCTGGAAGTTGACTCACTGAGTTAGGAACCAAACCCAAGTGGTCTTGCATTTATTGGATTTTTCGTTTAACGGGAATTCCAAATAACATTCTGTTGCGCATGAATCTGACTGATATGAGTTTACTGTAGTGTTTTGATCATTATGAGCAATCTATATGGAATAAAAATAAGATAAAACATGTTCTGGAAACCTAAGATATGTATGCTTCTGTGGAAATTTTTGGTGAATTAATTGAGACGTTATAATCGGTGAACTAGTGCAATCTTTCAAGTAGAAATTCTGTCATAACGAAACTAGCTGCTGAGTTGTATAGGAATGCATGAAATATGATAGTTTTTATATAATTGTTGTATTTTGACCAAAATACCCTTGCGGGGAATAGTTGCTAGTTGATTTCCATGAATTGACCAAATTGCCCTTATGGGGAATAATGGTTAGTTAGTCTTTGTTTGTTGACCAAAATGCCCTTACGGGAATAATTGCTAATAAGTATGTTATTAATACGTGACACGAAAGTAATTGCTCACTCATGTATCGTATCACAATTGTACTTGTTCAAGTCACACACGATTCACGAACGAAACACGAAACATGTTACGTGCATAGGTATTATGTGCCGAGTCTAGAGACTCGTTAAATGTTCCGCTACTTAGAAAATTTCCTTGTTATTTTAGAACGCTAGAGAGTTTTCTACGACGCGCATCACTTGGTGATCTAGATCGGATATTCTTCGCAAACAGTGAGTTCACTTACCCCACTCTTAAACTGTTTTCAAACGTTTTTCACTTGGGGGAGATAACATACTCCGATAAACATATTTTCTGAGATAAACGCATATGAAAGATTTTGTTATAAATTATATATCACTTGTAAAGGCTAAGCGGCATACATAACATTTGAAGTCCCACACATCGGACCGGTTAATATTTGGAATAGCGAGTCACTTTTGGGTAGTACTACTGGGTTTGACAAACCCCACCCGACGCTAAGCTCAACTGGAGGTTGAGTGGGTGTAAATTTTGGCTAACACTTACCATGGTCTGGAGGACCTGGTGACGGGCACTTGATAAACAGTCAGCTTCGGTCGCGAACCACTTAGCGATACTTGTTGTATAGATTAGCTACCTATCGATATATAATTTGACATAACACTATCTGGTAATGCAAAACACTTAAACGCTGTAACGTGGTTACACACTCAAACGCCGTAACGGGGTTACGCAACACTTAAACGCTGTAACGTGGTTACACACTCAAACGTCGTAACGGGGTTACGCAACATTTAAACATCGTAACGAGGTTACGCAAAACGCTAAACAATTTACCTTATTTAACTTGTGAACTCACCAACCTTGTGTTGACACTTTTAGTATGTTATTCTCAGGTAGCCGAGGCGGGCGCGCGGTTTAGGAGCATGCATTAATGAAAACACTTTTATTCTGCAAACTTAATTTTAACAGTTACATTTGGTTTTAAGTCGTCCTGCGTGACGCAACTTTTGAATTAAGGTTTTACGCTTCCGCATTTACTTTCATTTAAACGTTTTTCTTTGGTTTAGTTATAACTAATGAATCCGATCCTGCCAGTTCACACTCTCTGACGGTAAAACTCCGTTAGTGGATTTTGAGGGTGTGACATTTTACTCCAAGTGGATTCCACCCCAGGTAACATTGTTTTATTATCTTTTTTTTCTCTTTCATAAAACATTTTTCCCATAACCAATATTGCAAAACAAAATCTCTAAAATTCATTAAGTAAAACATTTGGTAATCAAAATTAAGGAGTTTAGTAGCAAAACCCGTGCCCGTAGACGATACTTGGTTCTTACCTGAAACTGTAGTACACGCTACGGGTTCTCTGCTCGATGGTGTGTTCTTGATTTTAAATAATTATCACTTTTTTATAAATTTAAAACCTTGGTAAAATCATGTTAAAAGTCATCACCAAATATATATATATATATATATATATATATATATGGGAAGGTTAACGTACAAATAAAATTAACGTGTTAAACGTGAGAATCAAGTAGAGTAATTATGCAATTACATCATAGAGTAATTACATAATTACTCTACTTGATTCTCACATTTGTTTCAAACCTCACATTTAGCAAGTTATATATATATATATATATATTAACACGCACGCATCACATATGTGCCACCTTTTTACCCATCCAGATTCCACGGGTCTTAAACTTATATTCTGGCTATCTTTCCCTTTGCGGTCTCTATTTCCCTAATCACCATATTACAAATTCATAAGTAGACGCAACTCCTTTGTACTGTGAGCTTCTAGACCTAGGTTCCATTCATCCCGCACATTAACGAATCCGAAAGATGCTTTGTTGAGTAATGTAATATGATTTCATTAAAAACTGTGAGCTTTGGATTTATTAAGGTGTCATCCGGTGAATCTACAAATACGAGTAGGGTTCTAGGTTATGCTAGTGTTTAGGTTAAATTTAATCAATATAAATAACAATGACTATTATGGTTTAAAGAAACTGAAAATAAGTAAAACGGTGGTTACTTCCACATGGTTGAATCTTAGCCCTATAATTAACTTGTTGGTTAAGCAACTCGCGTATGTCACCTCCATTTTGATCTTCCGTCAATAACTTGTGTCTGCTTATGAGATGATCATATTATTAGAATGACGGAAATGGAGCGACTGCAGAGGTCTTCATTTCATGAAAGCTTAACACAATTCTTATGACCATAATGACAACTTACTAAATGCAAACCTCATGTTATTCATTTTGGTACCAAAAGATAACTATGGACACGCATATAGAGAAAGGGAATATGTGTATATTGAAGAACCTAATTAGAGTTTGAGTAAATTTTCAACATCTCTAACTCTATTTGTAATCAAATGAGTATGTTGGTGAAAGACACGGTTATCATGTTATAGAGAACTTTTGAGATCTCCAACTCTTCAGTTGGAGTTTGAGGACACGCATATAGAGAAAGGGAATGTGTGTATATTGAAGAACCTAATTAGAGTTGAGTAAATTTTCAACATCTCTAACTCTATTTGTAATCAAATGAGTACGTTGGTGGAAGACACGGTTATCATGTTATAGAGAATTTTTGAGATCGCCAACTATTCAGTTGGAGTTTTTTTTCATTCTTCGAACATAGAGGAAGAGTTTGCATTGAAGAATCTAATTATTGTAATGAGAATTTTTAACATGTCCAACTTTATTTGTAACCAAAATGAGTATGGTAGTGATCGTGTCAAAGAGAATTTTTAATCTCCAAGTCTTTGGTTGGAGTTTATTTTTCAAAACGGTTTTATTTTGTTTTTATTCAGCACTTCCGTGAAAAAAAAATATAGTTTATTTTTAAAATATTTGTAATTTGCAAACACTTGAAAAAAAAAGAAGAAACGACACGTATAGGTCTATACGTTGTGTATACTCATAAGTCCTAAACGTCGCGCATAGGCCTATACACAGCGTATCGATCCCACATCCTCAAACAATGAGCGAAACTCTCGGGGTCTATGTGTCGCGCATAGAACTAACTATACGCAACACACTGCTTTCACAAACTCATATGTTAACCAAAGAATGTCGGACACCAAGATTTGTGAATTTCATACGTCGCTTATTGCCCTATACACGTCTTTAGATAAGAGGTTCCTTTCTATAAACAATATATTGTATGTATTATTATTTATTTGACTAAATTTTAATATAAATTTGATTTTTAAACTCTAATAATATGTACCTAGCTTCCTTATAATTTTTTATTTCAAATATGGGATTTAACTTTTAGAAAACAATGGATAGAATTATTTACTTAATCACCAACATAAAGTTAAATTAATGTTTAAAAATAACAAATGGCTTTTTGGTCTACCGATTACAACTTAAAGAGGTGAGTATTTAAGTCTCCTAGTCAATAAGAAAAAATGCGTAATTTAAATAGTTAAGTAGAGATTGTGTGAGTTGTTAAAAAAAATTAAAGTAAATTGAGCGGTAAAATAAGTAAAAAATTTATAATCTTATGTTTTTTTAATATGAGTTTATTTTGTGAACAAAAATTTGGATTCAAAAATATCATAAACAAATAATAATAAATAAGAGCTCGTGCAGGAGGGGACAAAATGCAGGTGCTCTACACTTTTTAAACTTTTAATATAAAATTTAAATAAATAAAGGAAATAGTATGTTTTTTTGAAGATTTTACGGAGGGAGAAAAGTTTGATTTTTTGAGAATCGGTCACATGGTTTTGAAACAGTGGTGGACCCCACACAACCTGGCAAAAAAAAAACGTATATTATTAAATTAAATTAAATTAAATTATTAAAATATAAAAGACAGGTGGGCCCACCACATAGTCAGCACCCATGTGAAAGTGTCCCTGCTTGTGGGCCCTCTTTTCCTCCCTTCCATCCACCAGCCCCCACACAACATTACAAAATCTCTTCTTTCAGTTTGTGTGTGTGTGTGTTGTTTTTTTAATTTTCACTCTTTATACGTACGTGCGTATGCAGGTGCACTAGGGCAGCGTGTAAATATATATATATTATATTTATATATACACATGTATGAAGATCGCTCAACGTATTAGGATAACTAGTGTTGCATCTAATCTAATTTATGCAGTCACTAGGTACAAATTAAGGCATAGAGGGTGCCTGTGCGATTTGCGAGTTAAATAAGGTTCAAAAATTTTAAAAATAAGATAAAACTAAATTAATTAACTAACAACCTAATATGCTTAATAATACATGTATGATTCATTATAACTTATTAAATCACTTCTCTTATAATATGGATTAATAAATAATATTTATGTCATTATATATCTATTGCATGTAGTTGGTTGGTGACTAAAAGACTATTTTACCGCTTTAAAATTTTATATTCACTTTAGGGTTGTTCACGAACCGAACCGAACACAGATATGCTCATACTTGGTTTGGTTTGAAAGCGAGCCGAACCGAGCGGATTGAATTTTAAGAAACAAGCGATATCTTTATGCTTGAACTTGGTTTGGTTTTGAAACCGAGCGGCTTGGTTCGGTTTGGTTTTGCTTGATTTCGTAAAAGTTTCCAATTTTAAATTTCTAAAACTTCAAAATATCATTAATTCAAGACTTTAAACTCTAAATTGTCTAAACTTTCATCTTTAAAATGTATAAAACTCATAGTTAACAACAAAACATATATAAAACGAGTGACTATGATTTAAATTTAAAATTTGAATTCAACACTAAAGAGGAAAATTTTAAAAACTTTAAAAAATAGTATACTTTTATATATAAAACTAATAAATAAAAAATAATTCGAGCAAAATGAACCGAACCAAACCGAGCGAGACTTTGCTCGTGCTTTGATTGCTTTTAAACCGAACCGAGCCGAACGGCTCACTTCCAAACCGAGCCGAAATCAAACGAGCATTTTTCGAGCAGTTTCGAACGAACGACGAACGAGCGGAGCAGTTTGGACAGCCCTAATTCACTTGAAATAATTGCATTAAGGGTGTGTTTGGGATTGCTTATTTAAGTGATAAATGACTTTTTGCTAAAAGAACTTATAAACTTATGAATTTTTTAAAAGAAGTTTTCAAAAAAATGGTTGGATTAGCTTATGTGTTGGGAGAAACCAAAATGACTAAAAAGGACACTCTATTTTAAAAGAAGTGTAACGGGTTTTGACGGTTAGAATGGTGTAATAGGTAATTCAAACTCATTAAGTTAATAAGTTACATATTCCTAACTTTTCAAAACCCCTTTATGTTGCCTTGCCAATAAGTTAAAACCCATAAGGCCTTATGGTTTGCCAAACACCTTATACATCTTATTAGTTTTTTAAAAAGTTTATAAGTTATAAGTTGATGAAAATAAGGAATCCCAAAGACCCCCTAAATATTATAGCTTATGAATAAAACGTCGTAAAACTCGAGAAATCAAATAACTCTTAACATGTCATTTCGAAATATTTTAAAATATAGCATAAATATATTCTGTAATAAATTTTTTTTATCCAACTAGGTAGGAAGGGAGGAAAAAAAGACATCTTAGCTTATCATTTTTATAATTAATAATTGATATCATAGTGGAGGTGAAATAAAAAGGGAATGTTGGGTATTTTGAAGATAATTACTTTTGCTGATTTTTTTAAAACGTTCATAATTTTCATATGACCCGTTCCATATCTTGAGATATTAAAGAACATAGATTGCATTTTAGTCGCTTTTATTTTATATTTTGTTTTATATGTTGTGTATTCACATATATTCACTGATGAATACATGTATCTTGTATTCACCCGTTAATAATTATTATATTTACATGTTAGTGATTAAAACATGTTGTCATGTTAATTATTAAAAATGTCACCAGAGTAAAATGTATTTTTGGGAAAATTTCCATAATAGCCCATTTAGAGAATGTGTTTCCAAGATTATCCCCACTAATTCAAGTTTACAACTTTGTCCCTTTGGTATCTCGCCGCCGACGACATGATAGCGAACACCGACGATGCGTTACTGAAACAAATGGGATAACGACACGTGGCCGGATTCTGTGTTGACGATGCGTTATATTGCTAACGTAAGGTAGCGACGATGCGTTATGTTGCTAACGTAGGGTAGCAGGTATGCGTTAGCTGATAATGCATCGTTGCTACCCTATGTTAGCAACATTAACGCATCGTCAACCCTATGTTATGTTAACGCATCGTCGGTGTTCGCTAACATGTCGCCGGCGACGAGATACTTTTATGTTGCTAACATAGGGTAGCAGCGATGCGTTATCAGCTAACGCATCGTGGAACCCCTGCTTTAAACATTAACGCATCGCTGCTACCCTATGTTAGCAACATAACACATTGTCAACCCTATGTTATGTTAACACATCGTCGGTGTTCGCTAACATGTCGCCGACGACGAGATACTAAAGGGACAAAGTTGGAAACTTGAATTTGGTGGGACACTTGGAAACACATTCTCTAAATGGGCTATTATGGGAATTTTCCCATGTTTTTTTGTTATTTTAAGACCATATGCAGTCAAAACTAGGCACACCCCGATATTTTAAGTTATATGACGCATAGTCAACTTTTGAGCATTTTGCAAAAAGTGAGTGTAGTTAGAGGTGCAAAAAACCCATACCCGGAACCGTACCCGATTTGTACCCGTAAATACTCAGATCGGTCATACCCTATACCCGTACCCGGTTATACCCGATACCAATTTCTAATACCCGAAATAATACATGAGTTTTGATGTTATATTTTTATGTTTACTTCACACTTTTATGTTTAAGTTTTTGTAATATGCATATTATTAAGTAAATAATTCGTAATTAAGTGGATTTATGATTTTTGTAATATAGTTTAATTATTTTTATAAATTACAAATCAAATTTAAATTTTAAAAAAATTTAAAAATGTATAAAAAATTACAAATTCAAAACCGGGTATTAATACCCGGTGATAACCGAACCCGATCATACCCTACCCGGGTACATAGGGTTGAGTTTTTCTTCTCAATACCTTACCCGAACCCTACCCGATTTTCCAATACTCGATCATACCCGAAACCGGTTCCATACCTTAACCCGGGTATTAGAAAAAACCCGATTTGTGCACCACTATGTGTAGTGAAAAAATGCCCACAAAACGCCTCTCCCTCACAAGAGCCTCAAAATTCGTGTCTTCCTAGCGTTGTGTACAAAACGCTTTGCCAAAACACCAACACCAAAACGCAAGGGGAGGGGGAAGTGTACCCCCGTTGTTTGGAGCCATAACGCCACAACTTAGTGCCACTACATATGGTCTAATAGCTCTCAAATTATTAATAGATGTTTTTTTTGAACGATGATTTAATATGCTCGTAATATTGTTATACCAATGTTTATGATTCGAAACTTAAAACACATCAAAATACATGTGGGTCAAATACCCTCATAATTGTCACTTAAAACTTATAATATACTGGTGGGGGGTGTTCTATACTAAACTAACACAAGGTAAAAAGAGTATGAAAATATATATATGCAAGATTGAAAAATGAAATGTAATGAACCAATAGACTAATGTAAGAGAATGAAAAAAATAGTGTCTAGTTGGTCAACAGAATAAAATCACTTACTATATCATCTATTTCATTTCCCCTTAAACACTCTAAATTCATTATACCCACCCTCGTTTTTTTCTCTCATTCCATTTTTCACCATACGTCACCTCTTCCTCTTCTAACAACACCACCGCAACTGTTGATGCCACACACCAACACAACCATCGCCGCTGATGTTGGGCTTAAATTATGTGTATATATGTGTTATTTCATGTATTTTAGTTGTTTAGATATAGTGAACACGATTACTTTGAGTTCTTTTATGATTGCGGGTGTTCGGAGCATAAAGGAGCTAATTCAGAGTCATCCAAATGATGATTAAGCAAGTCTCGAGAAGACGTAAGCATAGGGAAAGTGTATATGGATGGATAAGAAGGATTATGGAAGAATTTGGATGAGAAACCTAAAGCCAAAGCGAAAACTAAACAAGATGGGTGGACAACAAAACGTCAAGAAGTAAAACGAGCATATCTTGGACTAGAAAATCAGTTATGGGATCCATAATATATGAATTTTGGGTTTCTATATAAGAGGAATCCAAAATATAGGTTTTCTTTTACGCGACATCAAGAGGCTATGCCCATCGCGATACGCAATGGACATAAAAACGGGTATTGACATATATATATATATATATTCTATTTTACAAACCCTAAACTATTATTATGACTTTAAGCTGTTAGGTATTTGGGTGAATTCCATGGCTATGAATCATCTCTTGATCAATTCTAATGACTTTACTCATCGTAATTGAAGATCTAACTATCATTCCTGAGGTGTAGAGTATTGTAAATTTTCACTACTTTTTCATGTATTAAAACTGAATGATTATACTTACTGATTTATGATCTATGAGCATTGATGTTTGGTATTGTTGAGCATTCAGTCGCTTTATGTTTATTGCAATCAAAACGATTAGTCTACCAATTGTTGTGGTACATGTTTCATAGGGTTTTGTGTTTAGTCTAGGTCGATGAAGCATACATCTATCCATGATTGTGTCATACTAGGAAGGAACCGTTGGTTACCAGTGTCGTGTGTTTACATTTGTTGATGCTAAGCATACATCAATCCATGATTGTGTCACAATGGCAAGGGAACCTTTGGTTACCAGTGGCTTGTATTTACATTTGTTAATGTCTAAAAATGATTTATTCAGTTAACCGAATTTGCTAATTGATAACTAATTTGTTTCATTACATGAGATTGTTGTTTAGTTGCATGGTTGAACCTTAGGTGTGATTTGATTTTAATTGAATTGTTTACAACTTATTAAGTGTTCGTTTATTTCAAACTTATAACTATTGCTAGTGTGATCAGCACTCCAAACCGCTACTTCATAATGTTAAGAATCAATTACAATTTACATTAACCACTTACTCCTTGGTTCGACATCCTACTTACCCTAACTAGTTTAAGGTGATTAGGAACACTGATTTATTCTAATTTTTTTATCAGACAACGACAATCTAAGATCAGCCACCACCGCCAACTACCACCACAGTCCATCACCATTACCGCCACCACCACCCACTGCCACCAACCATCATCACCACCGCATGCCGCTCACCACCGCCACCATTGCCACCACCAACCACCATTAACGCCTGTTTCTCACCACCACTGCCGTAACCAACCATCATTACCGCCTGCCGCCACCGTCTACGTCACCAATACAACCAACCACCATCAGTCCATCACTGCCCACTACTCACCACGTGCCACTACCACCGCAGCCACTCACTACGATTTTATTTTATTCTTTGACCGTTTCTTGTTTACTAAACAATATAAAGTAATGATTTATTTCGTTCTCACATGGTAACCAATTATTTAAAGGAAATGATAATGGTCTATTTCATTTCATTGTTCCTTCTATTACCTCATTCATTCATTCCTCGTCTTTCGTTACCTCGTCCATTTTATTACTCATACCAAATAGATAGACTGATAGAGCATATAAATGTGTGTGAATGTATGTATGCACCCACCAACACATTAACTTGTCATAAACGGTATATTGGTTGATTTAATAGATCAAGATTTTAATAGGATATGCAATATACAAGGCATTTACTGATCGGTCAAGATCCGGTACAAAATGATAAATAGAGGAAATGTTTAATGTCTTTAAATCATCATGTATGAAATTGGGTTCACATGCATACAAACAAAAGAGTCGAAAATGAACAATGAATGAAGAAATTATCAACAATATCTCGTATTTTCAAACATGTTCCAAAATATATAGTCAATTATTGTCTAAATGTTTTTTGTATTATTGCCAACACTTTCTTCTCATTAATATATATACAACCTACAAAACGGGACAAAATTAAAAAAGAACAAATTAGTTTGATTGTTTACTTTCACACCATATGTATATACGATAGAAAATACAAAATTTTAATATATAAATCATTGATAACATAATTAAATGATTTTTGCGGTTTATTTTTTACGGGAAATTTCTTGTATGTTTCGAAACTTTAATCTCAAACCTTTAGGTGTTTAAAAGACTTTGTATATTTGACTCGGCCACCAAATCAAAATATTTTTTTATTATTTTAATAGCTCAACGTTCTCGACATCTAGGTATAAACTAAGTTGTTGTAAGATTTTCAATATACATAGATTGTTTAATAATCATCATTATACAATAATAACAACTTTTTTTTGGACGGCCAACGAATTCTTTAAATTGGCTACTGACTAAATTTATCACATTGTTAAATACTCGTCTTTTGATCCGAGAAAAACCCTCCCGAATGCACGATAGTGCGGTGAGATAAAACTCGTTCAGTTCAAAAATTCAACTAATGATATAGTGATAGCCACACACTCGCTTAATCTTTCATCATTACTTTGATGCCTCTGAAAATAAATGTTGGGTGCAAGAATTGATCATATGTCACATAAAACATCAAGTCTTTTTTTACCATTACACCACTAGCTCATTGACATAAAATACTAACAGCTAACAAGTTAAAATAATAAATTAACGTTCTTAAAAACTGCAACAGTGTTTTTAAATATGAATATTTTAGAACAATTACCATACGTCGATAAAAAAATAAGTATGATAAATTAACGTTTTAAAAATTAGTGTTTTGAAATATGAATATTTAGAACAATTACCATGAGTAAAAAAAGTGTCGGTTTAGAGCATTTTCAATAGGTCCTATATATTATTGTGTGTGATTTCTTTATATTATATAAAACAGATGCAAGTTGTTGTGAGTGTAGGAGATAATGAAACTTTTATTAATGAGTAAATTGGGAGAAATACTTTCACCGTATAATTTTGTAATAATTTTTGAAAGTGATTATGAATGAAAGAAAAAGAAAATGTAATAATCAAGATATAAAAAAATATTGTTTAATTAAAAATTTGAGAATTTGTATTGCTTTCTAATGTAATTAAAGAGTTGGACATATCCATATTATTATTAGTGAGTTTTCTATACTATATAGAGTAGTTGTAAGTGTTTGTAGGTGGAGGAGATAGATAAACTTTTATTGATGAGTAAATTTGGAGACACATTGTTTATCTTTTATAATTTTTTTTAGTGTTTATTGAAAGTGGCTATGAGTAGTGGAGAAAGAAAATGTAATGATAAAAGTATAAAAATTTATTTATTTAATTGAAATAAAAGAAAAAAATAAAGTGTTTTTTTTAAGTAATTATAGCAATGGAAAAAGAGATGTTGCTATGAATGCTATCAGAGCATTCCCAACACCTCCTAAATTATGAGATGTTTTTATAAATTATAATATAGAGTTAATAGTAATTGTGAATGAACGAGAGAAAAATAATTTGTAATTTGGGAAAAAATTATTTATCCTAATTTATTTTTTAGTAATTGTTAAAATTAGTTGTGAGTAGAAAGGAAATAAACTGTAATGATAAAGTATAACCATTTAGTTGACAATAAAAGAAAAATATATTACTCCGTATTTTTTAATATAATCACAGATGGCCCAGTAATATATAAAGAGTTTTAGAGAACATATCGTTGTAATAGGATAAATTATTTAATTGGTACAAGTAATAAGCATTATTAAATTAAATTATTTTATATTTTATAACATAAAAATAATGTTAATGATATATCCCATGACACCACTAGAACATGGCATATATTAGCCTAGATTTGACCATTCCACTTGGCTAAAGTATATAAAAAATTAAAACCACAGTACAAGCAAATAAAGATGCTCCAAACAACAATATAAAAAACAACATAAATAAAATTAAAAAACCCATATGTTTTGTCATTATTCAATGTCATGTCCCTTTTCATTGCCCTATCATGATCATGATGTATTCATACATATATTTATATTCATACATACATACATAATAATATAATAATAACATTAACTACTTGTGGCATAAATGCCACCATTTCTTTTCTACCTTTCTTTCAACACTAACACATCACCCCCTCCCAACACCCGATCACAAAGTGATTTTACAAATTAGCCCCTTTCATTACACGATAAAATACACTAGACCAGGGGTAGCTTTGTAATTACACCTAAATACATTCTGAATTTTCTTTTCTAGACTTTTTTTTTATCCTATGAGAAACTTGTTTTTTAATAATGGTATCTTTAATTCAACTACATTGATGTAGGGTTACAACAAAATGAAGGGAGGAAGGAGTAAAAGACACCCTCTACTTAATTTCTTTCTTATCTATATATAATTTTGTATTGTAGTAAGTAATATTGTGCCGGGACGCGACGGTGGTGGTGGTGGCGACGTTTGCTAGGCTATTGGTATTGATGATCTTACTAAACATCTCTTCTTGGTAATCCTTTCTTGTTACATATATTCATCTTCTTCCTGTAAAGTAGTCAACCATATAAGGAACCATAAACATATGATGATATGAACTAAACCCGTTAAACCGATTATCGTACCTACGCTAAGGAAGCTAAAAAACATGAAATTAAGAACTACATCCCGATGGCACCATGACCCGAAGAAAACCTGCACCGGCACAATCAATGGTGTTAGCCAACCAATTAACCTAATGCTAAAAATTTAGTTAAAAAACGAGCTAAATTGTACCTAGGAAACTGAAAGTAACAAGATTTCAGTGAAGCCAAGTCCAATGTTGAGGTGGCGGGAAGCAACGGGGAGGTCATCAAGTTACTATTACTAGTGGATATCGGGGCGGAAGAGACAGGGGTAATATCATCATTTGAGAAGACGGTTTGGTAGTTTCCGGATGCTTTTGGTGAAGCGAAAAGGTTATCAGGGAGATTGTGCTCCAAGCTGCATTGCGATGTATTCTCAAATTTAGAAATCTAGAACAAAATCTAGTAAAGCATAATGTTTCCTGATTTTTTTTCTTGAAATAGTATGATTATACCCAATGTCTTCATAACCGGACACCTTATCAGTTCATTGGTTGAACTAGGCAGACCGGTTAAAAAAATATTAGAGGGTATAAATAATTTAAAATTTTAAAATATAAATATATAACTAATTTTGAACAAATTAGAAAAGTACTTTAATTTTGTAGATCTATATTACTAGCAAAATATAAAACCTCTTAAATAAACAAAGTATAGTATGAATTAGTAAAAATCAATAAGTGAGTAAAAGGAAAAATAACAAAATTAGAAAAAAAAATAATTGAAACATGAACCGCCTAGTTCAAATGCAGGCGGCTCAAATACACAACCGGACCAGATATGTGCCCGATTCCCAGTCCAACTGGTCCGGTTCTGGTTCTGAAAACACTAATAATCTTACCTTTCAGGCAAATCTAACTCTTCTTCATTATTAGGGATCGCTTTTCCATCACTATTTTCATCTTTTAACTCCAATGTTTCCTTCTCTTTCTCCAAGTCTAAATTTGGCCCTAAGGGTTCATCACCATTGATAGTTACACTTGCCATTTTTGAAATCAAACCATCCTCTACACAATAAACACATATTAATTCAATTAGTCATTAGAAACGGATTCCGTACCGGATTTAACTAACAAACTAATACATTACCCGAGTCAGGACTCGATGAGCTCCGGGAACCAAAAACCGACGGGTGGTTGAGATAACTTGGGGAATAACATGTGGGCGACGGAATGGCTGCACCCGTGGAAAGCGCCCGCTGGTGATGGGACTGTTTCACATCGAGAAGTTGCAGATCCATGATCCGACGGTTCTGAAGCTCGATTGCGTGTTGTAGATCCGCCTGTTCTTCTAACTTCTTCCGCCACAACAGATCCTGGCTGTTGTACAACATCCTCGCACCTAAATTCAAAAAACAATATCGACAATGATAACGATAACAATAACAACAAATGCTATCAAACAATTTATAGAAAATATGTAAATCAAAAGTTTTAAATAACTACACACCTATATTTAGATCGAAAGGATCGCGTGCAGAATCGAATCCCGTGGGACTATCAAGGGGCGTCGGTTGCTTTCTGAACTTTTCGGGGACTTTACCCTTCTCCTTGTACGGTTTCACTAAAACCCGAGCATCACACACGAAATGCGGGTTGCCTTTCGCAAGTATGAGTTTAACCGTCTCAGCATACACGAATGTCACAAAACCGAACATTCGTTTTTGCTGGTATGGGATCCGAACATCTTGAACCGGCCCGTACATGCTATCAAACAACACGAAATCATAATCATCTCCACCAAACTAAATAATGTAAAAGCACGAGACCGAACCTGAAGTAATTAGACACATCTTCTTCTCTAAATGTACTATCCGCTGGAAAAGTTAGGTAGATTTGCCGGGAACCCGGGTTTAGCATACCCATGGAAAACTCGTTTCTCGACCGCCCGAATTTGTTCATATCGTCTCCGATCATCAATGCCGCGGCTGCAGCTGCTGCGGCCATCCTGCAAACAATCACAAATTGAACATCAAACTTTTCAAAGTAACTATATAGTGACTGAATGATTGTAGATTATTACTACCTCGGGCTATCGGATTGTTGCTGAAGAAGAAAATTCATTGATTTTGGGCTGTTCGGGAACGAGTAGTTCGGAGAACCACCGCCACCACCCATCAGCAACCATTGCTGATGGGCGGATTTAGTACGGAGAAGTTCGTGGCAGTGTTCCACCATATCAACTTTACTCAAAGAACCAACTGTCACAGCTGACAAATCAACTTCAGTACCAGTACCAATACCTGTACCAGCACCAACACCATGTGTGAACCTACAGCTAGCTCCGTTTTTGCAGTACCCTCTAGCAAAGTACAAACAAACATCATTCACCGAGGAGCTTCGGCGGTGGGGACCACCACCGCCACCCCACGGTGAAAACATGTCGCCCGAGCCATTGGGCGACACCAGATCCGGGTAAAAGAAGTCCCCGGATTTGTTGGCGAGCGTCGGAGACCCGTCGTTGAGAAACGAAAGCTGGTCTTGGATCTGCAGCTCGTCAATCAGATCGGGCTCAACGCCAGCGCCTCCGCCGTAGTACGGAGGCGCTGACGAATTCAGCCTGTTTTCTTCCATAGGCTTGAATTCCGAGTTTGTCCAGGAACTGGACAAACTCGGAATACTTAACGGCGAAGGAATATTAGTTCCTCCGCCGTTAAGTAGCCTCCCAGAATTAGCAGAATTCTGGCGAGAAAGCGAGCTGAATGGTGACGGAGACGAAGGAGTTGAAGGTGTGGTCGGGGAAGAAATGCCGAGTTCTTTCCGAGCTTTAACAATAACCGAATGGACGAGTGATTCGGGTCCGAAAGCTAAGCGAATCATTTCTTTCTCGCCGTGATCTTGAATTAATAAAAGACCCATAATTTTTGAAGCGTACTCTGGGTCTAAGCTTTGGATCCTAGTAAACACAACTCGTGTTGCTTCATATGAGTCCATCTTGATCCACTAAAGTTCGTTAACAGTTTCAAAATCAAACCCAAAATCTACCTAGATTTGGAACACAGTTAATTGCTTGATTTGATGTTCCTGTTGAGGAAACAAAACATAAAAAAAAAACCATAAGTTTAGTTAAAATCAGAAAAACCACAAAATAAAAAAATAAAATAAATTTAATCTTAAAGTTAGTTAAACAAACCCATGATTTAAAGATTGTCAAAATTCATGCAAAAAAAAAAGGTTTTTAGAGATTAAAAAGAGAGAGTTGGGTGAAAATTTTGCTGCAAAAAGATGAAGAAAAAAAGATGATCAGCTTTCTCTCTCTATATATCTAAGTGTTTCTCTCACTAGAACCTTTATTTTTGTCCGAAATGAAAAGGAAAAGCAGGATGTAAGCTTACCCCATAATTAGAAAAGAAAAGGAGTGATGAGATGAAGATGATGAGAGTAAAGAAAGAAATCTAAAGCTATAGATTGAAGTTGAAAGTGGTTATTTGCAATATAAAGTGAAGTGATGGAGTGTTAAATGAGTTGCAGAAGTGGAATAATCAATAGCTTTGCTGCTACTGCTGATATCAAGGATGTTGATTTTCAGAATAATAATTATAAGGCACATACACAGTACTACCCTTGTTATGTTGGTTTCAGTGTGGGAGAGAGAGAGAGAAGAGGAGAGAGAATTTAATCTCTTGAATCTCTCTCCTGTTGTAGTTTAGTTGAAGAAAACATGTTAGAGCCAATGTTAATTTGTCTTTTTGTATTTTATAATGTTTGTTACTGTTATGATTATATAATATTATTTTTTTTAGTAAATTTTAAAAGTTTATGCTTGATTATGTTACTTCATCAAAAGTTTACATTTATATAGAATGTAATTATGCAACAAATTACTCTATTAGCTCTTTTTAAATATCAAAGTGACGTTTAAAAATAACATTCATAGATTGTGACGTCAACATCACTATACATGAACCATTAAATCGTTACATCGTATTATTTTTTAGAAAACCATAAAAAAATAATTAGCTTATATCATATCTATAAGACCATTCACATCCGCTCCATCATATTATACCTAATAATTTAACTAAAAAATTATATATTTTTTATAGTTAAGTGTCATTTTAGTACCTATGATTTGGTCAACTATGCAACTTTAGCATCTATTTTTTATTTTGTGCAAATGGCTACTAAGTTTAAAAAAACATGCAGTTTTAGTACATTTTTTAACCCCGTCAATTTTTATCCGTTAAGTCAGGGGTATTTGGATAATTTCATAATTTAAATAAGGGGTATTTGAGTAATTTCATTATATTTTTTTTCTTTTTTTTCCTCCTTTTTTTCTCTCTCCCCGTGGGTGTCCCTGGTAATGAATTGTACTCATGCTTCTTACTCTTCATTCACCACTCTTCCATTTTATTTTGTTTCTCCCTCTAAGTTCACCAGCTCTATCCCATTTGTTAGTTTGAGACATGAGTCACAAGGTTTCATCGGCTTTTGCTGTTGTCGCAGACCAAACCTCTAGTAAACATTGTTTCCATGTCGCCGGTTGTTGTCGTATGTGGAGTTGGCGGTGATGTTGTACGCCGATGGTGACGGTGGTCTGGTAGGGTGATGTTGTTGACGGGTTCCATTTAGGAACCTAGGCGACTGCGGTCGTCACCGTGGCGGAGGTACGATTGCTAGAATTTGAAGGACCAGATTGGCGAGTTCCATTTATGGTTTTTATTGAAGGACCAGATTGCTTTGTTGTTCAATTACTTTTAGGATCAGATTTTGGTAGGGGGATTTTGAAGAAGAATATGTTAGGCAATTTGGGGTTAAAAAGGGAAAACGATGTTAAAAAAAAGAGAAACAAATATAATAAATGAAGTTACCATTTTAACCTTGACTTAACGGAGGAAAATTGACGGGGTTAAAAAAAGTACTAAAACCGCATGTTTTTTGTAACAGAGGTAGTCATTTGCACAAAATAAAGAATAGGTACCAAAGTTGCGTAGTTGACTAAACCACAGGTACTAAAATGGCACTTAACTCTATTTTTTAAAGAATAGTTACATATATACCTCACAATTCAAGAAACTAACTACTTACACGACTTTTTAACGGCCATAACTTTTGCACATTTTAATATTTAAAAATAATAGACCATAAAAACGAATTTTTTATTATCTTTAATTTGAGTATGAAATTGCTAGACTTTTTTAGTTTTTATATGTCAACATGTTACGTGATTACCAGTTAAAACCGGAAATAGGTCAAGTCGGGCGAGCTCAGGTCATGTGTAAAATTAGACTGGGTCGGAACGTGTCGATACAAAAAATGGTTAATTTTATTTGGGTTGATACGGGTTCGAGACGAAAGGGATCAAGTCAGAACGGTGTCGATTCAGAACGGGTTTCAGCCCAAAACAGGTTGGTTTAAAAAATGATTTAATTGAAGTTAATGTATATTTCATCTTTGCTTCTTGATTTTCGCCACCTATTACGCGAATGCCATTGCTTACATGTACCAGGGCAGATAAACATGTGTCCATCACCACGTAATGCGCGTAACCCAATCTAGGTAAATGGTCAACGCTCAAACTAGCTCCTAGTGCCACGTAACATGCGTAACCCAATCATGGTAAATGGTCAACGCTCAAACTAGCTCCCTGCACTAGTAATCGATGTGAATTACACGCAACGTGTCGGTTCAGCATGTTTAATGCCAATAATGTGCATTAAGTTTGTTGGAAGCGAATCAGACCTTGTTCCGAGTTTGAGTCCGATAAAAACGAACCACTCACTTAACTAACTTTAATTGTATAAACTACATTATTTTGTGTGATATAAATTGAATAAAATTCTTAAAACATGACTAATAGTCATTTTAACCAAACTTCGTTCATAAAACCGAACCTAACTCATTTAAACTTAATTTTCTCGCTTAAACTAATTTCTTAACCCCAATTTAGGAATCAAACTCCTAGTCTTTTGTTCTCGTTTTTTTCATTCTTTGGGTTCACTTCTAATCGTTCGATCTTGTGATTTAGGGTTTGCTGTTGGGTCGAATCAAGCCAGTCCTTCCGTTCAAAGCTTGTTCTCTTATCTCTATTTTCTCGCCACTTTAAGAGGTGAGTATTTCATAGCCCCATTTTAGACTTTAAAATGTTGTGGGGAGTAGCATGTACTATATCTCACGATCTTAATATTTATAGTTGCAAACTTTACACAATTCATAATGTCATTTGTGTTGATTACTTAATACTTGTTTATACATACTTGTTTCTTGCTACATGAACTATGTGTTGATTTTATATTGGTGATGGATACGTAAAAGCAAACACAGTAATGGGATGGTCCTTATGACTAACTACCTACGCTCCCCAGTAGATTGAATATGAGTCAAGGGTGAACGGGAGTTTTTATTATTGTATTTATATTATGACTAGTTTTTAGCCGATGATATTGAATTATGTTTTCTACATTTTAAGGGTGAACTGCTAACCAACCTCGTGTTGACAAGTGCTTTCTACATGCTACAGGTTAAGGATGCATGAGTTGAGAAGATCGCCTATAGATACCTTTAGGCTATTTTAATAAACATAGTATTTGATGAATTTTGTTTTACAACTCCAATCTCTAGGGAGTTCTAATTTCAAATATGCTCTAGACCACGGTTATGAACTCTAAACTGCTTCTAGTATGAACTGAAGGGCGTTCATTTTGTGATTCTGTTTTAAATTAAGATCTATGTTCACCCGATCTATGGTTCTACTAATTTTTAGGCTAAATCAAGCCAATTTAACACAACTGTTTGTCAATCTACTAAGCCAAAAGATGCAAGATCTTGATCCGGTTGTTGATCAAGGCGAAGGTTCGTGCTTTGTGAATCCTTGTGGCATGATCTAACTTTCCATGTCTATTGATGTAACACCCTTGGCAAACACAAGATGGTCCCACTCTTAGGCTATCCCACATCGGCCGTGGACAAGAGAGATCCTTGGTTCATAAGTAAATGTCTTGCCTCTTCAATCACCAACGCGTTTTGGGCAACCAAAAACAAATCCGTGAGCTCTTCGTGGGCAGAGCGGACAATATTGGTGGTGCGAGGGGCCAGATGTTACAATTGCAAGCCAAGATCAAACCATAAACACAACCTTTTAATCCATTTCTTACCTTTCCACTTTCTAGATCTATATCCGGTTCCAAGAGGTGTAGATCGAACTTCTTGATGGTGTTTCTTGCATAATGGATGATAGAATATTTCTTGGATCTTGTTTCAAGAATAGAGAATGTGTGTGAAAATTATGGTGTAGGAAATGGTGAAATGCTCATTAGGGTTTAAGCATAGGTATTTATACTGATTATGCCCATGATCACCAAGCCCATGTTTACTTCATAATTCTTTCGAAAATGCAATATAGGAAATAATCTTTTATTTATTATTAAACTTGTAAAGTTACGGATGTTACAATAGATCATAGGGTGTTTATAGGACTCTCATTCACCACATATTATGGTTATGTGTGCATCCGCAATGATAATATGTCCTACATGTTCCTAAGAGTATCGCCCCAATTCAAGCTTCCAGTTAAAGGAACTAAAGTGTTCATTAGGTCATACTAAAGACGTTTTATAACTAAGGACAAAAAGGACTTGGCCAATTATCATTGGCTTGATGTAATGTCCTGATTGCTGAGCACCTTACTATAGTTGGATTTACTCATAAATATTGCTTAATTATCAAAGTTGACACAAAATTTTGCGAAAACATACGATTTAACAATTTTTAATCTCAATCATTCAAGTCATAATAAACAAAACATGAAATCTTGTATTATCATTTAACATGATATAATTCTTCTTCTTCTTTGGATGCCAGCCAATCTTCTAATAGCCTCTTGTGTTCCTTAAGACAACATTGTGTACATATTGTCTTCATGCATACCAAATGTTAGCTACGATGAGTGAGTGCTAGTTTAAGAAGTCACAAGTTACACATACATACACATCATATATTATTCTACGCTTAATCAACACTTACATTTTACATTATTCGCAAGTATTATAGGGGCTTGAACCCTAATTATTCTCAAGTATTAAAAGGCCTTTCCCCATTGTTCTTCGCAAATATTCTAAGTGCTCGCTCTTTAATTCTTCTTCTTCTACATTATTCTTTTTAGGAACTAGAAGAGCATTGTAACATCACATAAATTTCGAGTTCAAAATGACAAGTTTCCAAAGTCAATGGACCAATTATGTCAAATTCCAAACCTTATGGTTTAAAAGGAAAATTCTGTTTTCTTGTCCAATCGCGATACGCGACGGGACAAAGGACAAGCCCATCGCGTATCGCGAAGGGCTTGGTCAAAAACTTCTAGAAGAGTCAATAGCAATACGCGATTATTGTTGAACCAACGTCATCACGTATCGCGATGACGTGGCCTGACAACTTGTGACACGTGTGCCACGTGGCAACCGGTGGCACTAAGTGTTGCCACGTGGCAATCGTACCGCCACGTGTCGCCACACGGAACAACTCCTGCCATGTGTCGCCACGTGGCAAGTCTACGTGGTGACTATCCAAGCCTACGTCGCGATACGCGACGGGCTGGCCAAGTAGGCCATCGCGTATCGCGATGGGCTCCAAAATATTGCCTATAATAGCAAGTCAGGGATTCGTATTTTCACATCCAAACTCAGCCATTTACTCTCTCTCTCTAGCATCTCTCTAAGATTCAACAATCATATACTCGACCCCACCTTGAAAACCGTGTCCCGATTCCTCGATTTGCGTGTTTCGTTTACTCTTTGTTCGTGCCATCTTCCACCGACGTATCCATCTAGAAGGATTTTGTGATTTCCGACATTATGGTGAATAGTCTTGAGAAACGTGTCGACGGTTGGTGAAAGCATTGGTGTCCATCGTATTGTGTGCCAAGGACGAGTGACAAGAGGAAGGATTGAACAAGAAGATAAAGGAGGCTAAGTGGCGTTGAAGTGTTGCTTGAATAAGTTAGGGTTTGTAAACCAAGAAAAGGTAGGCATAATGCCCGAATAAATAATAATAAAACATTATAAAGGCTTAACCTTTAAGTCAAGGTTATACTCGATACCTCGATAAAATAAAAGAAAACATAACAAAGAAAGAATAAAAGATAGAATTATAAATATGTATATTTGTGTGTAAGTATATATGTATATTCTTTGTTATAAATATTATTTAAGGAATAAATAACTATTCTTAAATAATAAAATAAAAAAAGAAAAGAATACGTTTCTTAGAGAAGAGAAATGTCGGGTTTTATAAATAAACTAAAGGTTTATAAATTACTTTTAAACTAGAGATTTTAAATAAAAGAGATTTTGAACTAAAGGTTCATCGAGGTAAAGATTATAAAATAAAACTAAAGGTCTTAAGCCGGATTGTATATCCGACTAACAAATGATATACTCGTACTATAGGTGCGAGATTGCAAGGGAAAGACCCTCGGACAGTGTTTGAAGCCGATCCCAAAGTGAAAAGGTTAATACGCCCCAACTTTTACAAACTTGCTTTCAAACGAGTCAACGTGTTATATGAAAAACTTTACATGAGACTAAGTGTCTCTAAAAACATTATGAATAAGAGTAAAAGCCTAGCCCTCAGGCTGTAGTATACGTTTGTCTGGATCCTTACATATGTGGTAAAATGTGGTGAGCACATCGCACCACGCTTGGTCATGACCTCCAGCCACGATGGGCCGGACCTAAGTACGTTCGAGTGATACTGACCATGTGTATATTTATGGTACCTAAGTATGTCGAAATGCTGCAGTGTTTTGCTGGGGTGACCTATTGTAGAGACTAAAGTTTATAATGATGTTGTTTTAACTTAATTATTGCTAAGCCAAGATGAGCCGAGACTTACGTGGTCTCGAGGGGTGATTAAGTAAAACAAAATATTTTAGCGTCAGCATATTCAACAGCATTATTTACATTTTGCAGGTGATCAAAGTTAGTGCTTGATGAACGAAGAAGCTCAAGATATCCGATGGCTCGAATCTTTTTGTATAAACTTATAAATATTAAAATGGTGGTTTTGTAAATAACAAGTAATGCTTTTGATATAACTTAAACAGGTATTTTTAATCCCGTCTTTTATTAAGTAAATATTATAAATTAATTCCACAAGTTTTAAGACTTCCGCTTAAACCCGTAACTCTGATTTATTTAAAATTGTGGTACCAACTGATGGTCACACTCCTAAGCCTTAGATGGGGGTGTGACAAGCATGCATCCCATTTCTTCATAAGTACTATAAGGGCTTGATCACTAGCTCTTCGCAAGAATTATAAGGGGTTGCTCCTTGATTTTTAGTATTCTATAAACACATTTACAATATACAATTTTAATTAAAGGCAAGTATATCACACAGTGCCGTCTCTGAGGATCCGGGGCACCTCAAGGGCTCTGTGCAATGAAAAAAATATTGGCCCTTATATATTGAAATTATTTTTGAGGAGAAACAAAAAAAATGCTCGGACTAGTATATTGGGAAAAAAAGACTAATACTTTTTGCTCTTTGAATTACACGAAATTGGAATTTTATAACTTTAGTTATGGGCTTTTGCTTTAAAAACTATATATTAGATACACAAATAACATAAAAGATCTTAATACAAACAAAGAAATTGACTCAAGCAATAAAAAGAAATGAAAATAATATTGTAGCCCATTAAATATGCAATACAAGTTCTGGAAAAATTGGAAAAAAAAGTGATGTTACCGGGTATTGAACTTGAGTCCAACATCATCTATCATTCAAACAATGAAGCATACCATGTGAACTACAAGACACTTTTAGTTAGTTTTTGTTTGTATCTAATTTATTTATTGCATATCCTAAATTCTTTAATTTTGGGCCCCGCAATTTTTTGGGCCTTGTGCGGTTGCACGGGCCGCACAGCCCTTTGGCCAGCCCTCATATCACACTCTTCACATACAAGTATGCACGCATCCCCAAATTAAGCATTAACAGGAAATGAGGATAGAAAGTCACTTATAAGCGATTACGTTCTGATTCAATTGTTATCTATCTCTTTAATTGAGCTTTGCTAAATGTTTATCATCTATTTAATGCGTGGTCCCCAAAAGTAACGATTTTTTAAAAATGATCAACTCTAAAAAATTACCATCTCTTAAAGATGCCCGGCTCTTAAAATTACCATCTATTAAAATGATGATCTCTTAAAAGTGACAATCTTTTAAAAGAATAATGTTTTGCACGAAATTCTAGATCTAAGCCCGATTTGAATAAAGTTTACAAGTTTATAGATCTATTTAACCCAATCTATAAGTATACAAACTTTTGTTCGAAATCTAACCCATAAAGTTAGTCATATTGGCGTTACTTAAAACTCCATTTATAATAGCTCTTGATCTAGGGTCGTTTTAGGTCAGGTTTACATTTTTATGAATCCGAACAACCTTATCTTAACACAAGATCCAACATCAAGGAGAAATCTTTAATAAGAAATCATACCTTCATTATGTTTTAAGTTTTAGAAATGATCTTTTGACATAGTATTATATAGAAAAACATCATATATAATAATTTAAACACAATGAAAATGAATTTTAGCCATGAACTTCAAACACTATAGTATTTTAAATTTACTAGTGCGTTAAAAGTTATACATAAAATATATTTTATTATGTTTTAAGTTGTCACATATGAAATTTTTTCTATATACAATCATGGTAAGAATCCAAAAATCACGTCTAAAATTCAAAACACCATACCTATATAGGCTTATTGTATGTCTTAGGGTTTTTGGTCTTCTTTTATCAACTCTTTTCTATATACTTTGTGTAAATAATTGTTGTAATCATGATGATTGGTATTATGGCATGATGTGGTTCGTATTATTAAACGGGAGAAAATAGTGGGTGTGAATGATGTTGTCATGTAAGACTAGAAAAATACAAAATATTTTAGAGATCTCCATGGGTCCATCTTGATTTTTTATGTTTCATATTTTTCCATCTTTCAATATTTAAATAAATATATGCATTATATTTGTGAAAATTAATATTTTAAAAAATTCATCAATCATTATTATTTGTATGATCATTGATTACTTGCACTATTAATTTCTTGTGATTAAGATTTCCAAACATGGATCATTTATTAAATATATGGTATACTATACTTACAGATGGAGCCACCCATTTGAATACCGGGTCTTACCATATACTTTTTTTTCTTTTACATATAACTAGGTTTCTGCCGGTCGCAATGCGGCGGCATATTAACGTGCATTTGATTGGTAAAAGTTCGTTATGATACAGACACTAAACTTAAATAGTAATCTGTCAACATAGAAAACAATAGTGACACCAGTATAACTTATAATATAAAAAATTAACATATTAAATAAAAAACAAATACAACTTATGATTAAAGTGACACGAATTTAATTGGTATCGGTTAGCTTCGTTATAAAACTGACACTAAACCTAAAGATTAAATTAGTAAACATCTAGAATACTCACATAACTTACTATACCAAAAAATAACTCATTTACAATGATGTTTATTGGGTCGGTAAAACTTGGGCGTTACAGCGGCAAGTAGACGCGAATTGGGTCGATTCGTTACGTTTGTTACGACGCAAAAACTAAAAACAAAACAAAACAATGGTTGGTATCCAGGCGTTACGGCGGCGAGTAGATGCGAATTGAGTCAGTTTCGATTGCGTTCGTTATAATATTTAACTAAAAAATAATCAAAATATTGTATGACGCGTCACAAGCTGGTGCCGCCACATGAACCAATGATGTTTGTTACTGTTGTAGAAAAAAACGGTCGGTAAAATCCGGGCATTATGACAAAGAGTCGATATGAATTGGGTTGGTTTCGGTTACGTTCGTTACGATATTGGAAATGAAATTAAAAAAAAAAACAAAAAATTAAACTGGATGATGTGTCAGAAGTTGGTGATGTCACGTGGACCAATAAGTTGGGAATACGACCCACTACTGGTGGTCTAAGAATCCTATGTTCATTTTTATTACCTTTTACGGTTAGACAAATAGGCTACGTGTTGGGATAGGTTTCAAAGCGTGGTATTCTAATACTGTGACATACGTCACGGGTCAATCTTTCTGGCTGTGTGTGACTCCCAAAGAAGACGCAATTCGTCATGTTTATGATAAGGGTCCATTGAATTTGTTTTGTCTTGAACTCATCATGCGAGTGGTAATTGCTCACGACCTGCGACATGTTCATTGTGCAAGCACAATTAGACATGTACACATCGTTTATCTCTTTAAGGTCATGCCAAATGAAGTGTGGGAGTTGCCAGCAAACCCAAACGTTCAAGCGCATCAAGCAATTCAATCTTCAAATATTTGACCATTACACTCTCCCACCACCTTGACTATGTATCCATACATGCGCGCAAGACTTAGACAATGCCTCTTCCCCTATGCCATGCACGTGAGCACGTCCTCAACTGCCTTCAATCCTATACTTGCTTACAAGCAAGGGCAATGCGTCTTGAGAATGATTCGCTTTGATAAATAAAAGACCCAATAGTTCATCCACTAGTGAAATGTAGCACTGCCATTCATTAATACATCGAATTATGTTTATGTGATGTCGATGCTCGCCTAGTGTTTATGGAGTATAGGAATCAAAGGGGTTGGTAGACTTCAAACTGATTACACTTCTGCTGGACCGTTAGGTTTGAAAACAGGCATGGAGGGCTTCACTAATACTGGACTAGGGCGGAGCTCACGATCCCATACTCATAGATTACGAAAGGCCATCGTCAAGGCATCCATATTTGTCCTTCACCACCATTGCATAACCATCTTCAACATTTTTAAGTTCATTTGGAGAAGTTGCAGGTTCCAATGTATCCAATGTTCAACATGCTCTGATACCACTTATCACGGGTCAATCTTTCCGACTCCGTGTGGTGTTCGAAGGCCATCCAATCATTCTCGCTTATGATCTAGGTCTATTAGTTTTTTCATGCCCTAGAGGCCTAGTCTCATTAGACGAGCATCAACAGCACACAACTAGCAATGTGTTTCATCTTGCAAGTACAACTAGGCATGTACATGTCATTTATCCCGCAGAGGTTGTGCCCGATGTAGTCTAGTTGTAGTTAGCTAGCCCAAACATTCAAACACAACAAACAATTAAATCTTTATATATTTGATCTGTGACATACAAAATCTAAATAGTTATGCTATCAGCATACAAATGGCAAAATAGTTTGTTTATTAGTAGAAAAATACTTTTTCCCCTTAAAAATAAGTTTTACAGTCATGTTAAACAATTTGTTAAAAAACCAAAGTTTTACCTAAATAAACGATACAGAAAATTAAATAAAATACTCCATGTTATACTTTAATAAACATAAATGGTTGGACTTTTCAACTCAAACAAAAGAGTTTTTTAATCTGGCCAACCAATGTTTTTATTATCGGACCGGATGCTGAACCAGACGGCCTACCGGTTCACCGGTCGAACCGGTTGGACCGGCCGAACAAATTTGGTCAAAAATGACGGATCAAGCTTAAAAAATGATTTTTTTTTTAAAAAATATTTTTTTTTCTTAGAAAACCAGTTCAACCGGTCCGGTTTTTCGGTCCGACCGGCCGGTTCTCTGCAGCCGAGCGAACTATGTGATCCGGACCGGTCGGTGGACCGAATCCCGATCGGACCGGTTCGGCCGGCCGGTCCGGTTTCAACGACATTTGGCCAAACAGAAAACCCCGTTAATTATTATATATTTAAATTTTCAAGTTCCTTAACAGACACATAATTACTTTTCATTGCTTTTTGTGTTTTGGATTGTTGTACCTTCCGCTTTGATGTTGGTATGATCTGATTATTATACTTCTTAGTGGTTGGTCTCTTTATATGTTTACGCCTGTTCACTACTTTGCACGTGGTCTCATCTTCTTTACCCTTACTTGATTTGGGAGCTGCATGCTTCATCAGTCTCTCTCTCTCTCTTTCCGTTTTCTTTGTTTCTCCGGAAACACAACAGCTAAAATTAGGGTTGTATGAGCATTTACATAGTAGTTTCAAAAGGGTATTTGGGGTAATTGACTTTCACTCAGAAAGAGGTTAAAAACGATTTGAATGTTTCTTTGGGTTACGTGACAGTGAAAATGATGACGCTGGCTTGCTATTTGGCTTGGCAACTTCGGTTGCAGCCATGACAGCGCTGAGCACCGTGGCCGGTGGTGGATTCGTGGTGTGACAGTGATGCTTAACGCACACATAAACATTGTTCATTATTTTTGTGCTTTGGATTGTTGTACCTTCTGCTTTGATGTTCATATGATCTGATTATCATATTTCTTGGTACTTCCTTATGTCTTTTCGCTTAAACTTCCAATTTACACTATGATGACACTCCGCTATTAGGCACGGCAACCTATGTTGCAGCCATGGCGGAGAACTGAGTGTTGAGTAATAATAATTAAACTTGATTATTACTGAATATGTTGTGTAACAACGAGATTTTTGTACCTGATTTCGGTATAGGCTTTGATGATTGTTCGCTATTTGGCGTGGCAGCCAGCGTTGTGCTACTTTCGTGGCGATTTTGTCTGTTATGGCTTTCGTCTATTGCCAGGCCTAGGCGATCGAGATGGCGGAGACCAACGACTTTTGGTTCCAATCCATCAAACCAAATGAATGAAGATCCTGTTTGCTTTCATTTTTTATCTAAAGGGATTGTTGACTTATTTTGAATAGTTCTTGAATATGATTTCTTGGAGTTTTTTTGTACTGATTTGAAAATTTTTCTATACTTTGCATGAAAGTTGGTTCAAGTTTTTTACTACAATTTTATTAAATTTGTATAATATTGGTTTGCAGGTCAGAGAGAGAAGCCAGGAAAACAAGCTCTACGCCTGGCTCCAATTCATACATTTCAAAGGTATACTCTCCTTGGCTAAATCCTTATATTTACACATTGCTTAAAGTCCACAATTCAAATATCCTCAATTTGGTTTTTATTGCTTTTGTTTACTTTCTATATTTACAAGACAAAGATTCTTGGGATATGAAAACGACTGGAAAAAAAACAAAGAAACGAGTAGGAAACATGTTTTCTAAATATAAGAAAACGATAAAGCAGTGCGCTAGAAGGTAATATCCATTGCTCACTTTCTTTACCCATTTTTTAGTTACTAATTTGACGTATATTGGCTAATCTTTATCTTTTGAATCTTAGGTTGCTAAATAAATCGAGCACCAGCCTTAATAATGAAGCCTACCAATTGAAATTCAAGGATTACAAACATGCTCAAAAGCTTTGCACTAAGGTTAATATTAATGTTTACTTACAAGTGACATAAATGGTAATTGAAGCGTACATTGTCACTTTGGTTTGGATTATCGGTTGCTTTACTCTTCGAACTCTGTTTGTTTTGTTTGTTTGTTTTGTAAGCACAATTGTTGTATATCTCAATAGTTTCACTTTATTGAGTGTTTTACTTGCAAATAGTAAGGGTAAACTTGCTGCATATCTTTATGTTTGCAAAGTGAATGCCTTTTCAATTGCTTAATTTACCTAATGGCGAAAATTGGGTGTTTTGGTTTCTTGGCATGCTAATGCTGCGAATGTGAAATGTCATACAACTGTGACGACTTGATGGTTCATTAGGAAGGATGCAAGGATTGGTGTATACATACATTGCTTGACTAAATGCATATCTTCAATGTTGTTCAGACTTCTTGACTTGTATTTGCATCTATACAACGCCATTCGTGTCATGTCCGTTTTTTAGATGGTTTCACGACCCCCCGCGTTTAGATGGTTTCTAAACCCCCCGCAACGCGGGGGTCGAAATACAGTTTTGTATAAAGTTTCTTCCCTAGCATTGATATAAAACTAAATATTGTCTCAATCTAAAGGGCCCCACAATTAATTGAAATGATGGGCAAAGACCTAGAAAAAGCAGAAAACACTCAGAGAGAAAGAGAGAGGACACTGATGTAAATTTGCTTTTCAGAAATTAAATTTGCTTTCTTGCTACAACTGTTGATGGTATATAATATTTATAAAGGATATGAAAATATAAACATATAAATTTAGAAATGGGAAACCATTTTAAGTTCCAACATATATATTTAGGTATTTATAACAAGTATTAAGTAGATGTGTTTCATCGGGAGCGTACAATCATGATGAAAGTAACGATAACACATTTTTATCGAAATTATATGTTGACGAGCTAACGTTTTATCAAACAAATGTTTTGAAAGGGACGTTGGACCCACACTTTACGTCAGATCTTTCAAAACGAATGAAAAACACATGAAGAAATTCAACCAGACACGCTTGTTGCGGTATGTTATCGCGCAAAAAATAACCGAAACGTAAATCATAGAAAACAACGGCTAATTTCACTTAGGATCCACTCTTTGCAACATAACCGTTAAACGGGGAAAATATACGTAAAAATGTTGAAGCACACACGCGTTGCAGCATGCTAACTCACATAATTTAGACCGAAACGTTAAACGAAAATTTGTAAGACATGACAAGTATTGGACGTCAAAGTTGAAAGTGGAAAAATGTTGTTTAAAATGAAAAATGTTTTATAACAAATATGTAAATGATGAATGATATAGCGATTATTGTAAGAAGATTAGAAAATATAGAAAAAGAGTAAATTAATTTTTTTTGTCATTTATACTTGTAACAAATTTCAAGGTTTGTCATATACCTTTAAAACTTACGGGATTTGTACATGTTTTTAAATGTTACACAGTTTGTCATATGATCATAGCACCATTGACATTAAATGAGGTCACGCGCCTTGCACATTAGAGCTTATTAGTCATTTTAGCTAAGTTTTTGAAAAACAATTTAATAGTGAAAACTAAAATAATACATATATAAATTATTAAAACTCTCTCTAGTTCCTTTTATCTTCTTTCTATACCACGAACCACCCCCAAACCACCGTCATCAACCACCAACAACCAGCATCTCACATTTTACAGGCGAATACAACAATGTGTCGCTGCTCTTCACCAACACCTCAGTTATTATCAATTGGGCCTTAGTTTGAGACTGATGCTTACCAAAATTTAGCATCATTGTTTACTTGATGTGGCGAGCCTAAAGATGTTTCATGACGTTGATAAGGGCTTGTAGACGCTACAAGATGTTGATAACATTAGTCTAAAGGGAGATTGTTGGGTCTAAATTTGTGTAGCCTAATGTTATCATTATTCTTCTATCAACATCAACACACCAACATTGTCAAGTAGTCATAGTCATTTGAAGAAAGTCAAACTCGAAGTCAACTCGAGAGAGTCAAAACAGAAGTCAAGACGTGGCGTTCGGTTAAAGAATCAACTTATATAGAGTGAATTGTGATTGTCTGGGTATATTAATATATTTTAGTTTGACTAAGGTTTTTCGTAAGTTATTCGTAAATATTAATCATGTTTAGTTGCGTTCATCAATTAATCTATAAGGTCCTTATTATAATTAGTTTAAACATGATTAGACTAAATAGATAGAGGTTATTATTATTATTTTTTTATTTTTTTAAGATTAGGGGCTTAAATTGAAAGATTAAATGCAATCATTTTAGTGAGTCTTATTCTTTTAATCTTTTTCTTCATTATATCTGGAGTTGGTTTTATGAGTTTCTTTATAGCAGAGGTTATTAAATCGGTAGGGGTGAACACATTTCTTCTTATTTGTTCTTTTATTTTTCTTATGTATCAATCTTTTTATTAATTTATTACTTTTTGAATCTTTAAGTATTCTTTAAAATTAAAGTATTCTTTAAGTCGTTAATTCAGTATTGACCATAATAAATTATCCAAGACCAATTAACCAACCAACAAAACTACTTGTTATAAAAAAATCTTGCCGTTGCATCGAAACATAGAAATGTTGACTAATACCAATTCGGGTTCTATTTATCTTTCTTTCTTTGTTTCCAAACTCAAGAATACAAGTGGTGGTGAAGATCCAAGTGTAAGAAGGTTAAGTTGGTGCTAGGGCGTCAAGATCTCCACTGTTCTTGTTTCATTCTTCTTTCTTGCTCGTAGTGAGCAACTACATCCCTTTACTTCATCATTTTACTAGCAATACATGTTATAAATAGGGGTGTTCAAGAAATCCGAAATCCGAAAAAAACCGAAATTCGAACCGAAATTGAAACCCAAATAAACCGATCCGAATTCTTATTCGGATATTCGGATCGGATCAATCCGAATATCCGAATAACTAATTCGGATTCGGATCGGATTCGGATATGGAAATTTAAAAAATTCGGATTGTTCGGATTATTCGGATATCCGTTTAATCCGAATAAAAAACATTTTTTTAGTGCTATTTTCCGGTTTGGTAATTTATCAGACTATTATTTGAAGTTTAAACTTAAAATTTGAGTTAAAAGTAATTCGTATTTTCCGGTTTATATGTTTATTGTGATTCTAAACCATTAAATGTTAGGAACATAAAAATAGGAAATTTTTTTATGTTTATTTCGGATTATTCGGATTATTCGGATATATCCGAATCCGATCTGAATTGAATTCGGATAAATTCGGATCGGATAGGAATATTCCTAATTCGGATCGGATAGGATTTCGGATAGGGTCCAAAAATTTTCAAATTCGAATAACCCGAACCGAATAACCCGAATAATCCGTTATCCGATCTGATGAATACCCCTAGTTATAAAGCTTGAATAAAACACCATTCAAAAGAATTGTTTAAAAATCAAGTAAATAGTATGGCAGTATGGCTTAAAGTAAACTCTTAACATAAGGTTTTCTTTATAACTACATGCTCATACTTTATGAAAATACTAAAGGTCTTAAACATGTCAATGCTCGATGACCGTCGTTTTAATCATGTAAAAATTTAATTAAACTACACCGCTAGCATAAGTAGAGTACCACATTCACGAGGAGCATGTGGTTAGCACTATACATTTTCTTTTGATTATTTATAATAATATTAATTTACGTGGACAATCGATGTCAAGAAATATTTAAAAATTTGGTTTGATTATGAAACAATGCTAGAAAACCATTAAGAGCATTCTCGGGCCATTACCTCCACATCTATATCATTACACTAAAAATCACTACATTTTTATCTCTATTTTCAATTAAATAATCATTTTTATATATTTATCATTATAATGTATCTCTCTACTATACCCACAACAACTTTTAGAAAATATTAAAAAATTATATAGTGTGAATACTATAAACCTAAATTTAACTTTCCCGTGTAATTTTTACTTTATCTTCTACTCACAACTACTTATAAGTCATAACCATATCATATATGTTCTAAGAAACGCAATCACCACAAGTTATGGTTTAGCAAGTAACCAGTTAAACTGAGAAATGATGATTTCAGTTAATTAAATAGGGCCAAACTAATTAAATTAATTGAACAAACAATTGAATCCAAAAGGGCTAAACATGCCAACATAATCACATAGACATTATTTTGTTAATTGTTCCAACTCAGTTCAGTTAATTAACTAATCCATAAGCAAACTATTCCCAATGAAAAAAAATTGAGAAACGATGATTTCAGTAAATTAAATAGGGCCAAACTAATTAAATTAATTGAACAAACAATTGAATCCAAAAGGGCTAAACATGCCGACATAATTCAATCCTAATCCAAGAACAATAAAAGTTAAAAGGTTACTCACACAATCCCTACACCCAGGGTTATTACAGAGAGATTAGCCGATCATAATAAAGAAAAAAGTAAATTTGTAACTATAAAATTCTTCATAAAATTAGGGAATATCACATAGAATAGTAATCAATTTCCAAAAGTGTTCTAATTAGGTTACTCATGCATATTTTTTTCAAATCGGGTTACTAAATCTTCATATCGAGTCTCACCGATTTTTTTTGTGTCAAGAAAGAAATGAAGGATATGATGTGGGGGTCGGAATTTGCAATATATATATAGTTAATTTTAAAAAAATTTAAAAAATGTTAATTATTTAAAATTCAAAAATAAAAAATAAAACTCACGTCGCCACTCAACGTCAACATAAAAAAAAGATAAAAAGATTTCTTATGTGAAATAAAAAAGAAAAACGTTAAAAAAACATATTAAAATCTTTAATTTAATAAAATATGAAAGTTAGGTGACTTAATTGAAACAATTTTTAAAGTTGAGTGACCTAATTGAAACACTTTTGAAACTTAGTTACTATTCAATGAAATTGTCCTTTAAAATTAATTAACTAATGTTCAACGAGTAAATGAGCACACGAGTAAACAATAAACTGCGTATGCAAACCCTCTCGCGAGCCTCAAAAACTGTCGTATTCTGTTCCGTGCGTTTCATGCAGCGAAAGAGATTGCTGTGGTTTGTTCCTATAGCCGTCAAAACTCCTTATTTGTTATGCATTGTTCTTTCGTTTCTTCTTTATGGGCTCTCTTTCTTTTTTCTCTTTGGCCCATGAACAACATTCATTCAAGCCCACATGTTCATGCACATCACCACATGCATGTGTATTAAATAATTGTGAATCTGTTATGGCCCATGTAAGGGGTTGTTTGGTTCATTCAGATCTCAATGAGTCAGATATGAATGAGCATCTGTCTCATTCAGCAACAACACAAAGTCTGAATAATTCAGACATAATTTTAACCATTAAGATGTTTTTCTGTTTGAAACCAAACAGTTTGAAGTTTAAATGAATCAGATGTTTACATCTGAATGGTTCCATTCAGATGTAAACAAACTGCCCCTAAGTTAAACGAGTGACCTGCGAATTCAAAACACACTTTTTAGTTTTATTTTAATTTTCATGATATAATATCATTACTAGATATCACATTAGATTATGAATATTTCTCAAGTACCAGTTTTGTCATAAATATCTTTAAACATGCTTGATCATTAGCATTTATTTATATTAGTTGGTTAGTTTAATTTGATCGTTTTAGTTCGTTGTAACCCGCAATGATTAAAAATGACTAAAACTAATACATTAAACATTTTATAATTATATCGATGCATTTTATATAAAACTAATAGGTACAAATGAATACCTAAAATGCACCGATCAATACCCTTTGTACAAACATTGTTTTTATAAGAAAAGTTGTTAAAGAGTAAACTTGATGGTGATTTGGTTACATAAATGTAAAAGGTTGAACTATTTTTTTTTAAAACAAATGAGTGGGAGTTTAACTTTTACAAATATGGAACATGTACACAGTACACATATATACATAATCTATGGATCTGATGTGTAAATGAACTTAAAATGAAAGATCTATCACCTAAATCAAGTGTAAAACAAAGATCTAGAAGTTTAAAGTTGGGTATAAACATGGATCTTAGACTAACTATAAAGATGAACACGAAACACAACAAACTATAGACGTTGAAAGATCTGGACATTTGGACAAAGATACACATATTGGCTTGTCATAGTTTTACCCAAGAGTATAGCCAAGTCCAAATCATAAGAAAATGTAAAAGGTTGTTGAAAAGAATGTGTACTTGTAGTGACAGTTTCTGACTGAAATTTAGGTTCGGTTTTAGGAAGTCATAAACCTAACCAATTTGGACAAACTTTTTTTGTTTTGTTTTTTTCTGGGTCCTACTAGGGACACCTCACACCCCTTATACGCCCCGTGTAGTCCTATACGAGTCGTATTGGTTAGTGTTTTTTTTAATGAAAATATATAGTGCCCTATACTTAAATGGGTTAACGACAAGACTTAACGAGGTTAATAAATTCGGGTTTAAATGCTAGTGGAATGAAACCATAGAAAAGAAAATTAAAAACTTAAAACTATTGGATTAAAACTGCAGATTTGGACAAACCATAAGAACGAAAACCGCAGTTCATTGAAATAAGTATTATAAAAAGAAATAGTGAAAAGACATGTCTATCCCTAACTTAAAAATAAAATTTAACGGGGTTAGTGATTTGGATGTAATTGGCAAGAACTGAGAAACGTGAAGGATTCATATGCATAAAATAAACTTTTTAAAGTAAATTCGCATTATTTACTAAATCATAAGGACTAAAATGACAATTTACTCTTTAGAATGTTATTTATGTTGCATGATATTTGACATGTGTAATGTCATTTTATATGCTTTAAATTGAATGGTTGGGTAGGATAAATAATAGTTTGCTCAGAGTTTGAGGATGATACTAGAAACTAAACAAATGTGCCACACGCATACGTCCAAATGTGCCACACGCATACGTCAGTTGAAACTAAACAAATCTTTTAAGTGGGTTCGATATCATAAGGTCTAATCCATGGTATTCACCTATTGGTGCTTCATCGCGGCTTAAACTTGAAAATATGGCACATAAGTATGATTCGAACTCACGGCGTCAAGTAGAATAAAAACCCTTAGTTTAACCATAATTAGGCAATACGGTATACCTTAAAGTATAGAGCGTTAATTTTAGCTGACTTGGCAAAGGTTAACGAAGGAACACCACTCCTTTCATAGATTAAGAGGCGTTAGAGACAAGATGTGTTAAAATGTTAATGGCCTTAATGCCTTATAATCTTCTACACTCACACACAATAATTTAAGAATTGTTTTTAAATTAAATTGAGAGTGTTAGGTGGGTTAACCCATTTCTATGTAATAAAAATGGGTAAAAAGTAACTTACCTCAAATGACAACATTTGTACTAACCTAAAGTCGAAACGGTTAATCAGTTTTCCATCTTGGTTTTTTTACCCATCTATACACTTAACTTTAGTGGACAGTTATACACGTTGTGCTATTTTAAGAAATACAAGATAGAAAAGGTCAAGGAAGCATACAAGCCTACCACTTCTACATGTAGCGAATACTAAGGTTGAAGTTTTCCTTGAAACCAATTATTCACAAACATCATCACCAATTCTATGATCGATCTCATGTTGGTTAGATTCACATAGAGAATGGAAAGTTATCTGAAGGAGAATTTTGAGGTTGAACCCAAGAACCCGACCGAAGAAGCCTTGAAGAAATGGCGGTCAGCCGTGTGGCTCGTAAAGAACCCTCGTCGACGCTTTCGAATGGTTGCGGATCTCGCCAAGCGCGCCGCAGCCGAGAAGAAACGTAGGAAGATCCAGGTTCGATCATTTTTTTTCTTTTATGTGTTAATATGTTGAAATATATATGTGTTTGTTTTAGATTTTATCATTTGCATGATCAGTTGCAGATTTAGAAAACTAGATTGAAAATTATTAGATCTAAATTTATAACTTTATATGTGTGTACACGTATCTCTTTTGCAGTTATCACAAAATTCTAAAATCAAACATACGAAAACTACATTGACCAAACAAAAAGTAAACCGGTTATTTTGTCCGGTGTTCATCTACATAACTAATTTTTCTTTATTTTGGTGTACGTACCATCAAAATTTATGTGAATTCAAGGCTCACATAGTTGCAACAGGTGGATTTTAGAAACAGATTTTAGGAGGTGTGTGTTCGTTGTTAATAAACAAACAAAAACTAGTTTTTGGTTCTCATGAGTTGTTTTATGTATAACACTTTTAGTGAAGCACCTAGATTTTTTTTTTCTATATTTACGGTGCTTGTATGTCTCTTAAGTCTTGACCCAACATTCAATTTTTTCGATGATGTATAGGCCAAAGAAATAATGCTACCTTCGAGGGCCCCCGCCATATACTATATAGATAGGTCCATGTATACATATATGATATATGCATTGCCATTTATACGCGTACATATATTCATTGTTTAAAGACTTTTCCTATGTTTGAAATTGAAAAGTAGCACTAGATTATTAGTCTGATAACTATGTGGCAAACGAGCACAGCACGACAGCCAAGCCTGTATGTCCTAAAAACACATTAGTACATGACTTGAATCCAAGTAGTATATATAGGTCGAAGAATCAATTAACAATATATAAGATCTCTCATATATTTTTAAAATTGATTTGTAATTTATACAAAAGAGATATCAGAGATTAAATTACAAGAAACATGTAACCTCGAAACAAGAATTAATAGAATTGCTTATTGAAACAAAGAGCTTAATATATAAGATCCGTTAAAAAAATTAATATAATAATGGTAATATGTAAACTGGACCCCGGTGAACTGACCCTTATGAAATAAGTCCTTAATTCTCTTAATTCTTATTTTCTTTTTTTATAATTTTAGATATTAATATAGGTTATATCAAGTAGCCTACTAGCTTTGAATACGTCTTTGTGTTGTGATGGCTTCGTTAATTCCTTTATATTATCTAGGGATTTATGAACGCTAAATCAAACAAAATATGGTCCAAATTATTGATTATTATGCTGAAATTTAAGAACTCAAAATTAATCTCGATAGTGAACTAATTAAATCAAACCAATTCCGAAACATCCTTAGAGCAACCACAACACACTCCGGTTCTCTAGGTTTGAATCTAGGTGGCAATGGACAAACTTGGATGACATAAACCTCCTTGTTGTGGAGTAACGTCCATGAAGACAAGCTTGTCTCTACAAACCAATACCCATTTAATATTTTTTAATGGAATTTGTGAAGGCTTGTCGTTGTGAAAGAAAATAGGGTTTTTGAGAAAAGTTTAAAATGTGACGTGTGACGATGATATAGCGGTTTATATGACTTTGTTGGTGTAGATGTTCTTAGTGAATCCACAATAGCTAATTTTTTAGGTAGTTTTTCTTGTTATTTTTACACGTCATTAATTATTATCCATTTTTATCTATTGTGGGTATCAATTTTATGACCTATTTTTATATTAATTCTTAGGTAAAAATAAGGAACAAAAAAATTAAGATGGAGGTTGGGTCTTTTGCAAGCGGTGGAGCCGGGTGAAGGGCTGAGTAGTGAATTAAAAAAATAATATAAAAATAAATGTAAAAGATAGTGATAATGTGATAATATTTTTAATTGTTTTTTTTTACTCTTTATTGAGTGGGTTTTGTGCGTTTAAAAAATTGTGGTGTTATGATATTAATGCTTACTAGACATGTTTTTTGGTATTTTCATGCCCTTATATTATGGATGCTCTTACAAACCGATGATCGGTTCAATCTTTGCTATTTTATCAAACGTTTCGACAAATTAATGTAAGTTAGGTAAGAAAATAAGAGAATATTTAAGCTGATAAAAATAATATTAGTTAATACCAAAAAACATCATCAACTCAACTTTGTTTATATTCTCTAGTTTTTTTTAAGTTCGTATTTTGTAATAAAAAGGTAAAATAACTTATTATCTTTACATTTGATGAGGTAAAATAACTCATCATTCAAGGGTATGAGTCTCACCAAACTCAGATAGCTTTTAAACGAGTTATAACATCTCATTAAATTAAAAATTAATCTCATCAAATATCTGATATGAAAATCCTATAAAATAGATATATATTAAAAATTAATATCCTATTTTTTTAAAAAAAGATATTATTTATAACTAAAAAACAATTTTTTAGTAAAAAAAAATAAACGGGTGAAAGTTGAAACAATCATTCTAGTTAACCTGCTATTAGTCGATTAATGCCATCTAAGCTTCAATCTCAATTCCTGCAAATCCACTGTTAGTTTCTTTACATCTTGTGTAATTGACTAATTGACTATTTCGTATACAAACTTTATGTTTGCCTCAATCATTGTTCATGTGTGATGTTTGTTCGATTCGATTCTCGATTCCTAGACCACTATTCAAACAACCTACATTATGTAGCTTAATTAGATCAGCTTGATTCGCGATTCCTAGATTTTCAAACAACCTTGATTTTCATGAAGGTAAAACAAGATTTTATTGATAAGACCTAATTAGTCAGGCGTCTGGTCTAATGGCATGAGGGTGATGACTAAGGATTGAATTCTTATGATCTCGTGTTCGAAACCTAACTTAATAGAGGTTTCCCACCGTGGGGGGTTGCCTCGTTGATAGTGTTTTTGGATGAGTCATGGTTGGAGCGTCAAAATTAATATGAACAGTTAGCATCTTATCCCGTCTTAAAAAGACTCACTCACTCACATATTGAGATAATTTTAAACGCTATAAGAACAAAAGGTATCATCATATTTCAACAGTCACGTAGCCTATTTCTCACATAGCACGCTTAGATTTCCCACATGTATATGGCACACACATTTACGATGATCCTGTGTATTTAACAATTACTTGTGTGGATTTTCATTACTCGAAACCCGATTCTAAATTCATCTCAAAAGCCAACTCAAAATAGCAAAATATTTCACTAGACTTTTAATTTATTATAACTTCAATATACTATTTATTACATTTCTAATACACTATTACACATCAACATTACAGTATTGATGCAGCTAAACAAATAAGTGATCTTAGATTCGTACCTAATATCATATCTGTCTCAACCCCGCAAAAAACTCTATAATTGTGTATTTAGTCTCGTACCTGAATGCCTATCCTTAATGTTTTGGATTCTCCCATCAATTTAAGGTTTTCCTATCATCGCCAAAGTTGCCTTGTGTTCGTGGTCTTGTTTTGTTTATAAAAGTTTATCTAGAGGTACACGATTGATATTGATCAACTATGGAATTTCTTTCCGCACAGGACCGGCTCTAGGGAGAGTGAAATGAAGCTAGGGTTTAGGTCCTCACTTTCCAAGGCCCCAATTTCCAAAACAAAATTAATAACTACACATTTGTAACTTGGGATTTGGATTAGCGTGTGTAATTTGAGCGGTGTTTAAACTGAATTAGGTCTGGAAAGTGTGAGAAACTGCATTACTTCTGTATTTGCAAAAAATTACTTCTGTATTTGCAAAAAAAATAATAACATCTAGATTTATTTGAAATGAAAGCAAGCTAACATTTTTACAAAAAGACCTCGTTTTTAGACATCATTTTAAGCCTCCAAAGAGATTAAGCCGAGCCTGTGTGCGCTTGACATTGATCCTTGTTTACAAGGCTACGTGTTATGTTAATATGTAAATAATAGACCATACTCACATCAATGACGTTACTAATTATCATTATTGAGGTGATTATTATTAAGCCGTGTGTACAAATTGCGGTTCTTTTCGGTTATTACTCGTTAACCAAAATCATAATCGCTAGCTTCCAATACGAGATTTCCTTTGCCATAACCATACCCATAACCGAACTTAGGTTTCGGTTAATCGATTATGAAGCTCATTTATGGTTGGGTGTTGGTTGATTTGAACTAAATGAACATGGAAAAAGAATCGATGACATCAAATGGGAAGTGAATGGATGTAACTATATACACTCATACATTTCAAGGTTTTTCGTGACAATACTTACACATATACCCAATCCATACATACAAACATATATTCATATCGACGTAAGCATGTCTTATTTTTTTTATTCGGTTAATGTTGGGACACCCTTAACCATAACCATGACCAATTAATTGGTTAATCAAATAACCTTAACCATGACTCTTGGTAATCGATTAACTCGGTTCGGTGACGGTTTGATTATTTTTTTATTTCAGCCCCTCACCCTACGTATAAGGGCCATTTAGGCTAGTCAATGTTGACCGTTTAAAAACGTTATATGACTAATGATGTGTAAGGCCCTGTTACCGGTAGCCCTACTTTCGTGTTGGATTTACTCATAAACACAGTTTTAAATATCAGAGTTAATTAAAACATTCGCGGAACATTAAAAACATTCAAACCATTACATTCCATAACCATAATTCTTGTCTTATCGGGCATTCATAGTCATTTAAAAACAAAACATAGTCTTTTAAAATAAAACATCATAGCAAAATCTTCAGATGCCAGCTTCATCCAACTCTGCCATGTGTCCTCCTCAAGCTACCTGCCTCATTCTAGTCACCTGCGTGCATACTAAAAGTCAGCTACGCTGAGTGAGTTCTAGTTAATCACATAATCATACAGTACCTTCTTACATTTCATACTTAACCTCTTAACTTTCTTTCACACACACATAAGTGCATATACTTTCATTCTTACCTTTATACTTTCTTTACATACATAATCATACGTTTTAAAGAGCCTTTCGCCCTATAACCTCACAGATATTATAAGGGTCTGGTCCCTAACATCACAGATATTATAAGGTTCTGGTCCTTAACATCACAGATATTATAAGGGTCTGGTCCCTAACATCACAGATATTATTAGGGTCTGGTCCCTTTGTTTCGTGTAACTGTACCATACCTGTTCATACATACTTTCCTTGACAATACGTGCAATCTCCGAAGAGCGTTCACGTACCATCATCATAACATACATACATTATGCATACATCATATATTCATACATACATCATATCTCTCATCATACTTATCAATCATATCTTAACTACCACCTGACGGTTCATGCAATATCCGAAGATCGTTCACGCACCGTCAAGCAATCATCATACATAAATCATACAAGGCATACACTTATCACTTAAGATAAGTGTATTAACTATCACATCGAGTATGCACACAGCCCTGAAAACATAACAAGGAAGTAGGGCTAGAAACTCACCTGAATCCTGTTATGCTCTCCGTTAATCGTTATTCCCTTCTTGAGTTGTGCACGGCTAACTGTATAATATTTACACGTATCAATTAACTACTACTACTCATGTTGTATTTCTATCTTTATATAACCCACAACGAACAGGGGTCCGGGGCAGCGCCCCTGGCAGCGGGGTCTAAGGGCGGCAGCCCCTAGCAGGGTCCAAGGGGCAGAGCCCCTGGCTGGGGTCGAGCTGCCAGGTCAGCTTGGAAAAATTTTATTTCCATTAACTGTCTTAACACATTTTTCATTAGGTTTTTAATTTATTTTCCAATTTGCTAACTCCAGCGAACTTATCATTAAGCGAACTTAACAATAAGCGAACTTAACATTAAGCGAACTTACTGTAAGCGAACTTAGTGTTAAGCGAACTTAACATCAAGCAAACTTAACATTAAGCGAACTTACTTTAAGCGAACTTAGTGTTAAGCGAACTTAACATTAAACGAACTTATCACCAGGCGAAGTTAATTGCAGGCGAAGTTAGACATCAGCGAACTTGGGGTCCAGCGAAGTTAATCATAGGCGAACTTGTCAACAAGCGAAGTTATCAGTTAGGCGAACTTGCTTGCAAGCGAAGTTAAGCTTGCAGGCGAAGTTATGGCTGGGCGAACTTAGCTTGCAGGCGAAGTTAAGCTTGCAGGCGAAGTTGCCCAGCTGCGCCTCTGTTCAATCTTAATCCCCCAAAATCATCATCGTTTTACTGAGAAATCCATGGGTATGGTATTTGACTAACCCGCGATCATTCCTATGGTCGTTTTTGGATAAGATTTGACCCGAAAACACGTAAAGTTTGGACCTTTAATTTCATGAACGTTCAATACAAGATCTACGGTTTATCTTAAACGAACCGTACATGTTTATGGGTTTACTAGGTTCGTCCTAGAATCAAGTTCGCTACTTTACGTTTCGTTTATACCCGATCTATCACCGTTTCAAGCTTCAAGGCTAAACGTTCAATAAAACGTAAACTTTAAAGGTCAAGAACATACCTTTTGTGCTCGTTCGATCTTGGTTAGCTTGTTTAGGAACTCTAGATCTCGTATCTATCTTGAATCGCGTGTGCTTGCTCGGACCTCACCTCTCTTTCTCTCGGCCGAAATATGGCGGTGTGTGTTTTTGAGTGTGTAGAGATTTGGATGGATATAAATGAGGGTTTAGGGTTTTAGGTTGGTTTAAGAAGATATTTATACCCCTTGAACCCCATGGACCTAAAGCCCATTACCACTTAGTCCACCTTAATTAATCTAAGTCCATGATCCGTTTTTAACTCGATATTAATTAATTAATTAATAACGCGAAACCACTAAACGTAACTTTCTTTATTCAATATTATAAAATTTAGGATGTTATATGATGACTAAATTGATTCTGTATTTTTCTTCAAACAATAATCTTCAGCTAAAATCTTTTATGTTTCTAGAAACCCAATAAATTTACTAGCAAATTAAATGGCTAAACTCTTGAAACTGAAAATCCATAATGACCAACAAAACTGTTGATCATTTCACCACTAAACTGAAACTCCATAATAAAACAATTATAAAGCTGTTTCATCTGAAATAATTAGTTTACATGTTCATGGATGTTTCATGTTTGTATATGCACTGATTTTAATGTTTTGAAGGTGATTTTATTTAGCATAATAGCTAGCATTTGTACATTGACTTATGGCTTAACAAACCCATTCAACAAGCCATCCTTTGAAATATATGCATTTAGATTTAGAAACTTATACAGTTCACAATTACTTTTCCATAATGTAAACTCATTCATCATTCATTTCCTCTATGTTTCTTTAAACCAGGAAAAGATCCGCATCGCGTTGTATGTGCAAAAAGCCGCGTTACAATTCATTGACGGTACGATCCAAACTTTATAGTTCGTATAAATGTATTGTTTCCCGTCTAAATATTGTTATTCGGTTCATCCAGCCGCTAACAGAACCGAACGCAAGCTCTCTGAAGAAGTGGTCCAAGCGGGATACGACATTGAACCCGAGGACCTCGCGTACATAGTCCGGTCCCACAACAACAAAACGTACGACTTCCACGGTGGTCTTCAAGGACTCGCTAGAAAAGTCAAAGTGTCGCTACGCAACGGTGTCCTTTCGGGTGACATACCGAAAAGACAACAAATATTCGGGTACAATCAGTTTGTTGAAAAGCCGCAAAGACCGTTATGGATGTTTATATGGGACGCGTTACAAGACATGACATTAATAATATTAATGATGTGTGCCGTGATCTCGGTTGGTGTCGGGATCGCGACCGAGGGGTGGCCGAAAGGGATGTATGACGGGTTGGGAATAATATTGTGTATACTGCTTGTCGTGGTCGTGACCGCGGTTAGCGATTATAAACAATCGTTACAGTTTAAAGACTTGGACAAAGAAAAAAAGAACATTATTATTCAAGTTACGCGTGACGGGACTAGAAAAAAGGTGTCGATTTATGATTTGGTCGTCGGGGACATCGTTCATCTCTCTATCGGTGATCAAGTACCCGCGGATGGAGTATTTATTGACGGGTATAGTTTATCGATCGATGAATCGAGTTTGTCGGGTGAGAGTGAACCCGTTAATATTGATAAAAAGAAGCCGTTTTTGTTATCGGGTACTAAAGTTCAAGACGGGTCGGGTAAAATGTTGGTTACATCCGTCGGGATGAAAACCGAGTGGGGTCGGTTAATGGTTATGTTAAGCGAAGGTGGGGACGACGAGACCCCGTTGCAAGTGAAACTAAACGGGGTCGCTACGATTATTGGGAAAATCGGGTTGGCGTTCGCGGTGTTGACTTTTTTCGTGTTGACCTCTAGGTTTATACTAGTGAAGTTTATTCGTGGCGAGATGGGGAAATGGCGGATGAATGATGGGTTGGAGCTTTTGAATTACTTCGCAATCGCGGTTACGATACTCGTGGTCGCGGTTCCCGAGGGGCTCCCGTTGGCGGTCACGCTAAGTTTGGCATTCGCGATGAAGAAGTTGATGAACGACCGCGCGCTCGTGCGCCATCTTTCCGCGTGTGAAACAATGGGTTCCGCTACGTGTATTTGTACCGACAAAACCGGAACGTTAACCACGAATCATATGGTCGTGACGCGCTTATGGGCCGCGGGTGACACGAAGGATATTAAAACCAAAGAAAAGCTCAAATCGTCGATCTCCGAAAAGGTTTTAACCGTGCTGTTACAATCCGTGTTTCTAAACACGAATTCGGAAATCGTAAAGGACGATACGGGGAAAACGAGCATTATCGGTTCACCAACCGAAACTGCATTGCTCGAGTTCGGTTTACTTTTTCAAAACAATTACACTCAAGAAGCCAAGAATGTGAAGATCGTGAAAGTCGAGCCGTTTAATTCGGTTAAGAAGAAGATGTCGGTTTTAGTCGCGTTGTCGAACGGGAAGTTGCGAGCGTTTTGCAAAGGCGCGTCCGAGATAATATTAAACATGTGTGACAAGGTCATAAACGAGGACGGTGAAGTCGTTCAAATATCGGATAAACAACGGAAGGCGATAACAGACGTGATCAACGGGTTCGCGTGTGAAGCACTTCGAACAATATGTTTGGCTTTTAAAGATATTGAAACCGGTTCCACAAGTGACGACAGTAAAAGTAACAGTAACAGTAACGATATTCCCGAGAGTAACTACACAGTAATTGCTGTAGTGGGAATTAAGGACCCGGTAAGACCAGGGGTTAAGGAGGCGGTTAAGACGTGTTTGGACGCGGGGATAATGGTTCGGATGGTGACGGGCGATAATATTAATACGGCTAAGGCGATAGCGAAGGAATGCGGGATTTTGACAGCGGACGGGCTGGCTATTGACGGGCTGGCTTTTAGGGAAAAAAGCGACGTGCAGTTAAAAGAAATAATACCTCGGCTGCAAGTGATGGCGCGGTCGTTACCGCTCGATAAACATAAGTTGGTAACGTTTCTAAGGAACGAGTTGAAGGAAGTTGTGGCGGTAACGGGTGATGGGACTAATGATGCTCCGGCTTTGCATGAAGCGGATATTGGATTAGCTATGGGGATTGCCGGAACAGAGGTTTGTATATTATGTTTTCAACTTTTAATTTTGTGTATTTATAATAAAAATAGATTAGTACTAATTGTAAAAAAAAAAAGGTTAAACTAAAGTTTAGTGAAAGCAAAGAAAAGTGGTAAGAGGGTTGGGCCAACCCACCCTTTGGGTTTTGCCTCCCATATCGTTTTCTATTATAGGGGCCATGATTGAATCTTGGGGTGTTAAAACGGGTCGAATTCCACACGAACACGAAAATCACGTTAGACATGTGAGCCAGAAGATGATATGAATACTGACGGGTTTACACGAACACAACTCATTTAGCCCCCTTTGTTTTGCATGTTATTACTCGATAAGTACAAATTTACAACAAAAAGTATGAATATATAAAATAAAAACATATGCTTCAATTATAAAAGTTGATGTCAACCTCTTTTTCAGCTTTAAAATTTTCGCTTAACATACTCAACAGTCAACACCTTTTTTTGATATAACATAAAAAAAAAAAAAGAAAAAACAAAACACATTAGCTAAGCATGTTTACAGGTTTGACCCATAAATGAAATAAACTCTTTTATAGAAAACCAAACCTACAAATTTCTTGTTGAATTCATGTTGTTATATCGTTTATAGGTTGCAAAAGAAAATGCCGACGTGGTAATTATGGACGACAATTTCAAGACAATAGTGGTCGTCGCTAGATGGGGTCGTTCGGTCTACATTAACATCCAAAAGTTTGTGCAGTTTCAGTTAACCGTTAATGTTGTTGCACTCATGACCAATTTTGTTTCTGCATGCACATCAGGTGCGTTAAGTATATTTTTCTTTACATTTATTATTTATTGATGACACAATATTTCAGGGTCTGCTCCACTAACTGCGGTTCAATTGCTTTGGGTTAACATGATAATGGACACACTTGGTGCTTTAGCTTTAGCAACAGAGCCACCTCATGATGGGTTAATGAAAAGGCCGCCAATTGGGCGCGATGTTAATTTTATTACAAAGGTGATGTGGCGGAATATTATTGGTCAGAGCATTTATCAACTTATTGTTTTGGGTATCCTTCAGTTTAATGGGAAAAAGCTTCTTAATCTCAATGGTCCAGATTCTACCGCGGTTCTTAACACTATGATCTTTAACACCTTCGTGTTCTGCCAGGTAACATGATATTTCGGAAACTTTGAAGTTTATATGGGTGGTTTTTGAGTTTTCGTATGTTGTATAATGAGGTGTTTTGGAACAAAATGTGCTACAAGTTGAACTAGAGGGGAATTTTAGATTTCAAGTTATTTTGATGAAAAAGGATCAAACTTTTTTAATTTCTTTTCAGTAGAATTTAACTTATCTTACACTATAATAAATCATTTCTATGTTTCCATGTCTTTATAGATGATAGTTTGTCTAGCCATTTTCTTTTTATGTGTTTTTTTTCCAGGTATTTAATGAAATAAACAGTCGTGACATGGAGAAAATAAACGTGATAAAAGGAATGTTTGACAGTTGGGTGTTCATGATAGTGATGGTGTGTACCGTGACATTCCAAATCATCATAGTTGAACTGCTAGGCACCTTTGCATCAACGATTCCGCTAAGTGGGAACATGTGGTTGGCTAGTATTTTGATGGGAGCCGTGAGCATGCCGGTTGGAGTCGTCCTGAAATACATCCCCGTTGAGTCTTCCACACCGTCCCATGACGGCTATGAACCACTTCCCAGGGGTCCGGAATTGGCTTAAGGATTTCATTTTATTTATTCTTTGTGAGTTTGGTTTCAAATTTTTTAAAACCCACATGTTGGAGAGTAGAATAGAAGATTTGGGATTATTTTTTCAATTTTTGCGTTGCAGAACGGAACTTTGATTTGTTGCTCATCATTTATGGTATTTTCAATGACATTTTTTTTCTGGATTTATGAAAGTTACAAGTTTCTTAGTTCCATTGTTTAGTGTTTATTACTTTAAGCTTTAAAATCCGTGTAACATGTTATGATCCAAATAGTAAAAAAAAAAATGACATTTTCGAATTCAAAATTGTTATCTATCTATAATATATATAAACGGAAACATAAAAATCCTACGTGTCGCGTTGTGGTCGCTCCCCTATTTTTGGAGTCACCAGATTTGCTTGATTTTTAAATGGAGTCTTCTCATGCGTTTAACTCGAATTCATGGGTATGAGTCTTACCAAACCTATATATTCCTTAAACGGGTTATAACATCTCATTAAATTAAAAATTATTCTCATCAAATTATTGATGTAAAATCCTATAAAATAGGATATACTAAAAATTAATATCTTATTTATTTTAAAAAGATATATATATAATTTAAATTAAAAACCAATTTTATAGTAAAAAAAATAAATAAACGGGTCTTTGGTCTCATCAAACCATAAGTATATTATTAACTTTCATAAATATTATTTATAATTAAAAACACCAATTTTATAGTAAAAATGGAAACGGGTCTTGGGTCTCATCAAAACCATATAGCTTTTAAACTGGATTATAACATCTCATTTATTTGTGAAACAATTTATCATCAAATCATAAGTACATTGTTAGCTTTCATACAATAAAAAAATATAAATTCAAAAAATAAATAAATGTTAGAATAAACAATATAAAACAATCCCCGTAATACGAGGGATAAAAACTAGTGATTATATATACATCTAAAACGGATACAAATATCAAAATATAAATTAAAAACTGGGATTTGGTTTAGTAGACACCGTTCATTTTAAAACTAATTGAAGTTTAGCACTAAAGTTTATAATTATACAGTTAAACAAATATTCTGCTTTGATGTAATATGTTATCTAATTACTAAATTTCACACTATTTAATAACTAATTGTAATGATTTTTTAAGTATTTATTTTATTTTAAATAGCTTTAGACAAATTCTATTTTAAAAAATTAGGCCCATAAAGCTGTATGACCAAACTATCAAACCATGTGAGTCCATTCATAAAAGTAGTTATAATGTACAATTGTACATCATACATGCAATATCATCACATGTTATGAATGCATTATACACAAAATAAACCATCCTAGGCCAAAGATAGACTTCTTATGGAGTAATGTATGGCAATTATTTATGACTAGTTCGCTCAGATAAAACAAAAAAAGAAAAAAGAAGAAAATTTTGAGAAACGCTTGAAATCGTCAAGTTTTGTAAACGAGTTGAACTGAGCCCACTGAGTATGTAACGAGCTAGCCAATGTTGGCTCGTGTATTTGACTCGCTTAAATCAACCATAACTTTCAACATTTTATAGCTCGAGCACAAGCCAAATCAAACAATCTAACCCAGCCAAATGGTGTTGAATCAAATCTTTTTAACCAGACCGAAACCAAGCTTGAGCTCAAATTTCAGCTCGGTCTCGGCTCAGTTCCTGAAAAGCACTAATTGCAACAAGGTCGAATGGAGTAATTATATCTTAATGTAAAAAAGCAAAGATCAACATGCAGACACTAAATAGCCGCTCCAAATTGTAAAATTCAAACCGTCTACTTAAGATCCTTAACAACATTTTGACCAACATCTTATGAATCCTTGTATGTTTTACTATGTCACAAGGAAATAACCTAAGCTTCACTTGGAGATCTGCTAGACTGCGGTTCAGACACGTTTCTTCGCGTGAACAACTTGTTTATATCTTCCGTAACCACATTGCTCCTATAATGAATGTTCAATAAAACAAAGATCATTCTCCATAAAAAGGCACACAAAAAGGTTCAACTTATCATTTCATAAAATGTCTGGTTCAAAATAATCACATCCAAACATCACCGTAACAAAATAAACATCCAGCAAATAACATTACGATTAAAGATTCTACCAAATAATAACAATATCATGGCATATGAACTCACCTTCCGCTAAGCTGAGGTGGACAAAGAAGACCACTTGCGGTCTTTTGAACATTCTTTGAATGAGGCAGATTCCCTCTAGGAATCTTCCCGTGACGATAAGAACCTGCTGATTCTTTCAAATCCCGTTTGCGTGACTCGTTTTGCGCCATTGCAGCTGCAACCTTAGACGTGTGATCATAAACTCCACTCGTGTTGGACGGCAAAGATGGAGAATTCAAGAGAACCGATGCATCGGGTAGTTTTGATGGTACACTGATAACATTTAATGCTCCTCATAAAAAAGAACAAGTTATAAAAACAATTTCAGGTATTCAGATTCATCCAGTGTCGTAGAACTCGCTAGTCGGAGGGATTATTCGGATTGGACTTTAATTACCCAAAAATTAATCAGTCCGCGATTAAAAACCGGATTCTTATTTAATTTTTTTAGCATTGTGATCTTAACTCCTTATTATTTTTACAAAGGGTTAAATCAAACAAAACCCTAATAAATTAACACAAAAAATTCAGCTATAATAATAATAATAATAATAATAATAATAATAATAATAATAATAATCATGAATACAACAAAACTGTAGAGACTGAATGCATCTAGTCATACATTGAAGGACATGAATATGTTTAGTATAATTAAAACCCCCTAATTTTATGCCTTTTTTTTGATAAACTGGAAACGAATTGATAATGAAAACA